>NC_046313.1:90184477-90484477 GCF_009819535.1 Lacerta agilis
GGGGGGGATGCAGGGGTACGCATACCCCTAAACATTTTGTGAATCTTTGTACTTTTGACCATTTACTGTATTTATTTTTCCTGATTTGAACTATAAAATGGAGATTTTCTTGAGTCACAATGAGAGTACCCCTAAACATTTTTTTTTTTTTTAGGGAAAAAATATAGTCTGGATAAAGCCTATTGTGTCAACCACGCTGAGATTCCTGGTTGTGTAATGGTTTTAACCATTCAGAAATCTGGTGGCCCATGTATTAAAAACCAAAAACCTTTCAAAATGCATGAAAATTGTGTGGTGACAGCAACCCAAATAAGGTTCAAGGGAGAGTTATGGAGCTGCCCAAATATTTCTCTTTTCTAGAATACTTAAACAGCAGCATGATTGTTCAATTGTTTCGACTAAATGTGGAGGGGGAAATGCATAGAAAAGACTCTAATTAGCATGCAATGAAGACATCTTAAGGTGGTTAAAAAAGGAAACACTTTTGTGCAAATGTGCCTTTCCACAGTACGCTTGAAATCTAAGCCAGACAGCCGGAGTCACAATCTCACATGATCCCTGGAGAAGAAGGTACATAGACAACCAACACTACATATATTGCTGCCTGTATCTCAATCTCTGTTCAGTGAGGAAATCCAGGGGTTCTGTGTTTTGCCCAAAGTCCTAATTCCTTGGAATGAAGGTCAATGTAGAGACTGTGTTGTCTTTAGGTAATATGGTTTTATTGACATACGTATATAACTTGAGCGTAGGATGGAGTAGTACACAAGATTAACACTCCAACAGATCTTGCCTCTGCATTAGGTTGCCAGGGAAACCCCAAGCAACAAACCCCAAGCACAGAGAAAGAAAGCCTCTGTGTTTCCAGCTTCCAGCGCCAGCCAAAACTTACATACAGACTCAGGGCTACTGTTCTTCTACTTTGCAAGTAGATGTTGCTTCCAACCAGGTGCATGGGGAGGAGAGCTACCCACATTTGTCTCTATGGTAAGAAGACAACTTCTTTGGACATGTAAAAGCTGGTGCCAGCTAACCAGCCAGCTAAGGACATTATTTTACGAAGAAACTGGCTTGACTGGTTCATTGATCTCTACTGCAGTGGTACCTTGGTTTATAACCATAATCCGTTCTGGAGGTCCGGTTGTAAACCAAAACATGTTGTAACCCAAGGTGCACTTTCGCCAATGGGGCCTCCCCCCAAAAATGGGTTGCAATCCCAAAAAAGGGACACACACTTCCAGGTTTGACGTGGTTGTAATCCAAAACGGTTCCAAAACAATGTACCACTGTACTAGGTTCTAAACCTCCTTGATTCAGAATCACAGGCCAGGAAGGAATCCATAAGGTAAAGGTAAAGGGACCCCTGACCATCAGGTCCAGTCGTGTCCGACTCTGGGGTTGTGGCGCTCATCTCGCTCTATAGGCCAAGGGAGCCGGCGTTTGTCCACAGACAGCTTCCGGGTCATGTGGCCAGCATGACAAAGCCGCTTCTGGCGAACCAGAGCAGCGCACGGAAACGCCGTTTACCTTCCCGCCGGAGCGGTCCCTATTTATCTACTTGCACTTTGATGTGCTTTCGAACTGCTAGGTGGGCAGGAGCTGGGACCGAACAACAGGAGCTCACCCCGTGGCAAGGATTCGAACCGCCGACCTTCTGATCAGCAAGCCCTAGACTCTGTGGTTTAACCCACAGCGCCACCTGGGTCCCCATAAGGAATCCATAGATATGGTTAAAAAGGTAAGGGACCCCTGGACAGTTAAGTCCAGTCAAAAGACTGAGCCACAAACCTAGAAAAACATGTGTTCACAGGCAGGGAAGTTTTTAATTAAGGGAAGCAAGGAAGAAAGTTGTCTGAAAACTATTTTTATATATATAATGAGAGAAAGAAACTTTTAGCTCAGCATCCCAGCTGAATCAGTGCTTATGAAAACATTTGTCACCAAAGTTCAAACATAAAGACATTGTTATTGGGCTCCCTATTATATGTAAACCTGGATGTTTTACGCTTCAGAACATTAGCCCAAGAGTCTAGCAATCCAAGGCTACAGTTCTATTATCATGCCTTGCACACTGCAGTTTGTTAAGCCATCAAATCTACCCACAAAATACACGATGTGCCTTCACCTACAAATGGCCCCAAATGGAGTTATTTTAGGAAGGAAACGTTTCATCATTATAAGGTAACAATCATTTGAATTGTTCTGAGAATAGCTTCTTATTGATGGTCACTCAACTGGAAAAAACCTAACCAACCCTATTGAGGCCATTACTGCTAGCTGCGCTGTGAACATTTGCCACAGCAGTATAGCATAACTGTAATGATTCCGTGCTGCTGCAGATATTAAAATTTGGGGGGCTTGCCTGTACTAGAGCTCAGAGTTATAACTTATTTATAGTTTATTTATAGCTTGTAAGTTATAAGATGTGGGGGGAGGGAATGACAAATTCTAAACTACAAGTAGAAAGCATATAAAGAACTCCTCTCTCTCTCTCTCTCTCTCTCTCTCTGTGTGTGTGTGTGTGTGTGTGTGTGTGTGTGTGTGCGTGCTTTTTAGCTAATTCGGTTTTTGTTTGTACTTTTAATAGCTAAATACAGCTGTGGTGGCAGCGTAAAGGTTAAATGGAGTGCCTCCCATCCCTGTGAGTAGCAGTGGGAACCACCAGGAGAGTTGCTGCTCCATCCTACCCCCCTTCACGTGCTGTCTATTTACTGCAAAAATGAAAGATGGAAGCGCATTCTGCAGTTGATGTGTGCCTGTACTGTATCAAGGACCATCTTTTGTGTCCTTGATTGGTTTCTAATGGCCGGTGATGGCCAATTGATATTTCTGGAGACTGTCTTAGGCACACATCACATGTTTGGGCAGAGGCTGGAGAAAGAATAATGTAAGAGTTGCAGTGGGGGTGGGGGGCAGTGGACAAGAAAGAGTTTGGAGTTTTGCAGTGGGCTGTAAATAAAGAGTCACAGTGGTGGTTGGGGGCTCCAAGTTGCTTCTGTTTTCTTTGGGGGAACTGATGCTCAGGGAGTATATATGGAAATGAATATTTATTATGAAAAGGTGCTGTGATCAGATCTGGATTTAGGTTTGATTAGGCCCTAAGCTGCTGGAGGTAATGGGGCCCTTTATATGTCCAGCTGTCCTTTGTCAACACAAATTGTCGCTGTATGCTATATGGTAATTTATGGACCTAATAGGTATCTAAAGCCATTTGCACATAACAAAATATGTATTTTGTCAAAGTAATTGTTGAACTGAAATACAATTAAGAAGAAGTATATTAATAGCAAAATAATTATTAAGCTCTAGCTTAAAATTTTGGAAATGTACATCCAGTTTTTTCCCTTACATTTTTTTGGGTGGCCCCCAAGAGAGTGGGCCACTAAGCTATAGGTTGTTTAGCTTATACATAAATCCAGCACTGGCTATGATAACTGACAAGCACAAGGCCCATTTTAATGCTATTAAACTAAAATAATTTTCTTTTAACTTTAATATAATTACAATAACTTTGCACTTCTGAGGCTACCTCAATTTTTATTCTGTTAGTGATGCCCAAGTTCCATGTTCAGGGTTCACTGGGGAAATCACTAAGTCTGCAATCCTATTCTCTCTTACCTGGGAGTAAATTCCATTGAACTCCATGGTGTTTACTCAAACAGAGCAGTATTTCCCAAACTTAAAATAATCACGTACCCCCTTACAATAATCACGTACCCCTGCATGCCCCTTCTCAGGTGAAGATAATTTGGAGGTGGTTTAAATACTATTTGATCTATTATAAAGTAAAAAAGGGGGGAGCTGTGCACCCCTTGAAGCCCTTTCACGTACTCCTGGTGGTATGTGTACCACACTTTGGAAAACGCTGCTGTCAAGGATTGCACTCTAAGTATCACAAATCCTGAATCTCAGTGTCCTATCCTTTAAAATGGGACTAGCCATAGGTGATTAACCAAATGCACATTAAAATCAATGAAAGGACTTAAACTAAATTCAACAGGAATAAGATCAAGCCTTTAATGTTCTTTTACTTGATTTGTCTTTCAGGTTTACCATGCATGCATCATTTTGATTATATTCGTGGAGTCTGACAGGATAGCACCTGTCTCTTCTGCTCAGATGATAGGTGCCTCAGGCGATCCATGTGTTCAATTAGAGATGGAAATAAGAGTTCCTTGGCTCTATACTCTGGCACGTTAAAAAAAAAGGACTTCTACCCTTGCTCTAGTCAACACTCTTAACACTCTGGAGGTTCAGGACATATTTGTTGCAAACATATTGCATGGCACATGGTAGCTGTACAGAAGAAGGGAGAGAGACAGTGCAGTGACAGCCTACAGCTCTTTGGCTGAAAAGAAACCCAGCCAGCAATATGTATTTGCATCAGACAGATGGATGGATGTTTCCAACGCTGCTCTTAAGGCCTCAATCAAACAATACTTCCTGTCAACATTTGTTTTACAGATGGTAGGACAGACCTGGAGAAATGTACACTTTCCTGATACAGGGTGACAGGCAGATAGATGCCTCTTTATTGCTTCATGTATCTATCAAATATAACATGACCTCACAATGACACCTGAATACCATCCCATCCATTTAGCCAGCTCAGTGTTCTTTGGGTAGATCCATACAATCACACTATCCGCAGGATGATTGCAGTTAGCAAGTGATAGGCTATTAATCTGAGACGCTCATCATGTGCCTTCAGTAGACAGTGATGAAAGAAACCTTCTCTGCAGTGTATAACTCTTAGAATGGGTCTTCATGGGTCATCTGAATATAATGCAAGGCTGGTAATGCACACAGGCCCCACCGGGTTTTGCAATACCATAGTGATAAGTGACTTCTCCAGAAGCCTTGTTTCTGGGTGCACTCCATGTGGGGCAACTTTGCCATGTGGTAATAAGGGCTCCTGCAAGAGAGGGAGAGGGCAGAGGCCTTTAAAAGGCCTCACCTGCAGGTGGCAGGGGGGCTATTTTGCCCTATGAGCTTCCCACCCAACTTCAACTTGGGGCCTTCACTAAGTTACTCTACTTGGGTTCTGGTTGACTGGGCTGGAAAGGCTTTTCCCCCTCTCCTCTCAACCTTAATTGACCCTTGGCTGGGATTGTTTCACCTTTCCCTCATAGAAGTTATTGTTTACTTCCATCTTGGCATCATAACATTTGTTATATCTGGAGGCAGAAATGGCATTGTGCCCAAGGGAAGGTGCACCTCATAAGAGGCTGGAGGAGAGGATTAGCTATGGCATACCCTAAGCTCAGGTTGGATGCTTGGCTTGCAAAACAACAGGGTTCAGTGCTGAGCAACGCCAATGCAAGGGGCTTGGCCTTCCTAACCCCAATAGATTCCATCTCAACAGTAAGGGCACCTGGTTTCCTGTCCCCATCATTTTGTTTCTTTCCCAGGTTAGAGATTATGCCTGTCAAGGCACTATGGAGCATTCCATTGTATTAGTATCTATTGCCATTCCTTGATTTAGCAGCAGTATTGAACAGTCATCCAACTTGTCTTTATTTACCAGATAAGGTATAGCAGTTACTTACCCTCTCGACAATGTTCCTAGAGCCAGGTAAAGGTAAAGGGACCACTGACCATTAGGTCCAGTCGCAGATGACTCTGGGGTTGCAGCACTCATCTCGCTATATTGGCTGAGGGAACTGGCGTACAGCTTCCAAGTCATGTGCCAGCATGACTAAGCCACTTCTGGCACACAGAAAAACTGTTTACCTTTCCGCAGGAGCGGTACCTATTTATCTACTTGCACTTTGACATGCTGTCAAACTGCTAGGTTGGCAGGAGCTGGGACCAAACAACGGGAGCTCACCCCGTCATGGGGATTTGAACTGCCGACCTTCTGATCGACAAGCCCTAGGCTCTGTGGTTTAGACCAGCGCTTAGAGGCCTGCTTTTGATGATTTTCAGGACAATGGGAAAGAAGGAACACCAGTTGCTTCAAAGGACATCAGGTCCAAAGGACTGTGAGCCATATCAGTTAGACTTTGTCTTTATTCTTTTGTGCATCCTAAAATGGCTGATATATGTAATCTCTTATACGGTGGTACCTCGGGTTACAGATGCTTCAGGTTACAGGCGCTTCAGGTTACAGACTCCACTAACCCAGAAATAGTACTTTGGGTTAAGAACTTTGCTTCAGGATGACAACAGAAATCATGTGGTGGTGGCACGGCAGCAGCGGGAGGCCCCATTAGCTTAAGTGGTACCTCAAGTTAAGAACAGTTTCAGGTTAAGAACAGACCTCCAGAATGAATTAAGTTCTTAACCTGAGGTACCATTGTATAGAGAATAGGTTTGTTGAGCATAAAGCAGTAGCAAAAGAAATAGCTGAAAAGTACAGAGAATTATTAATATCCCTTACTTCTTTGGTTATCCGACTATTTCTTAAAATATGTAAGTTTCAGATCTGTCTTTATTTTCCTTCTTTATTATTGGAAGTCAGGTTTGCACTGGTTTTAACAGTGAATGGGAATTACATTGTTAATAGAGACTGAATCTAAACACTCCAGCAGATATATTGATGCTAGGGGGTTATATCTCCAGATGAATAGCTTACCGCATTGAGATGGTTGCCAACCTAGCCTACATTTTAGAAGGAAAAAAGAAGCAAATGAAAAATTCCTAAGTGGGAGAAAGGGACAATGGATTAAATCTGCAGTTCTGCAATTATATATATATATATATATATATATATACAGTGTGGAATTTCAGATTCAAAATTTCAAATTCTGAATGTTTCAGACTTGAATGCGCTTGATTCCTAAGCAATGAAAGAATGTTCTGATTCTGGTAAGGCAACATATATAAAATCTCAAAATATGCCTACAGTCACATTCTGTTGAATCGAAAATGCCACTGCACAGTCCCTACAAGACACAGCCAAATAAAAATATCCTAGTCTTGGCAGACATTAAGTAAAACAACCCTTCTAAGAAGAGAGACAACAATCTCATACAATATTAACCTGCATACTAATTAACTTTTGTTGCTGTTTTGGTTCTATTTCTTTCTGAGTGGGTGTGTTGTTTTCCTTCTCAAAGGACTCTGATGTGGTATTTTCTGCTTTATGAAATGAAATGCCCCTCATTGATCAAAGAATGGCTTCTATTCTATGCTGTCTATATTAGGATAATTATTTAACTGTAACCGAGATGATGCTAATAACTCTTCAATGATCCTTTTTTTTTATTTGGGAGCCACAGAACAGAGTAAAAACAGTTGGGCAGAGCTATCTTAACACTGTTCAGCTTTGCTCAGAGGGGTGGAAATGGGGTGGCTTAGAATTACCCCCATGAAATGCCTCTGAATGTGCAACAAAAGCAAGAATCATAAAATAATAGAATCGTAGAATTGTAGAGTTAGAAGGGCCCCTGAGGATCATGTAGTTCAACACCCTGCAAAGTACTCTGTGTGTATTATGATGAATGTGTTTTACGATGTGATATGGGCCACATGGCCGAAATAAACCTACCTACCTACCTTGCAAAGTAGGAATATCAACTAAAATGTCTGTGAAAAATGGTCATCCAATCTCTGCTTTAAAACTCCCAATGAAGGAGAGTCTACCACCTTCCCAAGAATCCGTTCCACTGTTGAACAGCTCTTAGTGTCAGAAAGTTCTTCCTGGTGTTTAGCCAGAATCTTGTTTCTTGTAACTTGAAGGCCTTGGTTTGGGTCCTACCATCCTGGGCAGGACAAAGCAAGCTTACTCTATCTTTACATGGAGCCCTTTAGCTGTGGTCTGACCAAGGCAGAATAGAATGGTACTATTACTTCCCTTGATCTGGACACTTTACTTTTGTTGATGCAGCCTAGAATAGAATTAGCCTTTTTTTTTTTTTTTTTTTTTTGCTGTTGCATCATACAATATACTCATGTTCAGCTTGTGGTCTACTAAGACCCCTAGATCCTTTTCACATGTACCAGTGGCAATTCAGGTGTCCTCCATCTTATATTTGTGCAACTGGTTCTTCCTGCCTAAGAGAAGAACCTTACTTTTGTCCCTATTGAAATTAATTTTGTTAGTTTGGGCTGAGTGGTCCAATCTGTTAAGGTCATCCTAAATTCTGATACTGTCTTCTGCAGCATTAGCTACCTCACTCAGTTTGGTGTCATCTGAAAATTTGATGAGCATCCCCTAGTGGTTTATAAAGATGTTGAACAACAAGGGACCATGACAGAACCCTGCAAGACCACACATGACACTTTTTTCAGGGTTATGAGGAGCTCTTTGGGTTCAGTCAGTCAGCCAGCTACAAATCCATCTAACAGTTACCTCATCCAGCCCAGATTTTACTAGATTTTACTTCTTGTGGAGACAAGAAGAACATGGGGTACTTTGTCAAAAGCCTTACTGAAATCAATATATACTACACCCACAGCTTTCCCCTGATTCACAAAGCTTGTAACTTTATCAAATAAAGAAATGAGATTTGTCTGACATGACTTGTTTTTGAGAAACCCATGCTGGGTCTTTGTAATCACTTACATTTGTTTACCCTATATGCCCTGTTCTGTGCCAAAGAGCACGGGACACCTGCACTGTGGTCCCCCAGTGAGAACTTGCTTGCTTGGCTTGCACCAAGGCAAGGTTCAACACTGGCCGACTCCCAACCTATAGGTTTGGAGCGATCCAAACCCAGCGGATCCATTCCATCAACATGGGGCTTGTGGAATGATGAACTGATCCTGGAACCCAATGCCATGCCAACCCTTGCCCTGCCTGCTGCTGTGAGTAAAGATTTGGCCTGATTTTATCCCATCACCATTGTACAGTCTGGTTGTTTCGCTGCTCTTATGGGTCACATAATGTGCCTGCCTGGACAAAAACTATATTGTTATCTTCCTGTCCTTAAGGTTAGAACCCTTTTATACAAAAAATGTAATTTTATTCTTCCATCGAAATAAATGCTTAGATTTCAGTAAGAAATGTACATTGCAGAATGGCAAGAAACCATGAAAGACAAAGCAATTAGTGAATTCACTAACGTGGGGGAACTCAATTATGGGCATAGTAATGAACAGATTTCCAAACAGAAGTGTCAAAGATTTAGACTACATCATCAGCTTCTATATAGTAACATGTGGCACATGAAGGCATGCAAAGAGACTGTGCGTAACTGCATGACATTCAGACAGGTTTTGCAAACTGCCACCACATATGTTCTATGTATTCCACAGAAATCACTAATATCTTTTCCAAGAACTGAGGTATCTTTCTCTTTTGGTTCAGAAAAGCCTTATAATCAGGAGCTCTCATTAGTTGTAATATCAATGCCATTTATAGAAGTTGAACACCCAAAGCACTGATTTCTCTGGTCATTTCAAGCCTTCTTCAATGTGCATACAACATCCATGTGAATAAAGTAGGGTGGGCCCTACCCAGCCTCAATGCTGCTGCAGGTGAGAGGATTGCCCCATTCATCCAGGGAGCGCATGGAATAGGGCAGGGCCCATTCCCCAGTGTTCCCCCTCTGTGGATTTTGAGGGATCTTCAGTTAGAGCCTTAAAAGACTGTATTGCACCAAGTTTGAAACTTTGATCCCATACAGTTCAAGCCTATGTGTCTGGAGGCCAAACATAAGGGCTGATTTAAGAATCACATTAGATATAAGACAATACCTGCCAGGGACACCTTGATTACCTTTAGGGGAGCCCATTGACTTGCTAACCACTTAATGTGTGTTATGCACAATGAAGGACCTGATACTGAATCACCAGCCCTGTCCACCTGCCAAATTTGGCCTGTGAGGCTGATCCTAATAGGGATCTGGCTCATGGAAATAAAAAGTTCCCCATTCCTGTGTTAAGGCATGAGCCTTAGCTTTTAATTTTTCAGGTTTGTGGACCTTGCTAATTGATATCTATAGATCTATAGATAGATAGATAGATGATAGATAGATAGATGATAGATAGATAGATAGATAGATAGATAGATGATAGATAGATAGATAGATAGATAGATAGATAGATAGATAGATAGATAGATAGATAGAAAGATAGAAGATACATAGATGGTAGATAGATAGATATACAGAAATATAGCCCATCAATTAATCAATACTTGTGTTTACACACATGCACACATGCACACATACACATGAGAGATACAAATCTAACATATCAGTTTATTCGAAATGTATTCTTTAGGAATAAAAATAACTCTCCTTTTATCTCAAGAAAACTTTCAGATTCTGGAAGGAGGTTTCGACAGCTGACCTTATTTTACCAAGCCATCCATCATCAAACCAACACAGGAGTTGTAGTATATTACAGTGGTACAGATGAAGTACTCCACTAATATATAATAAAAGTAGTGTCATTTTTATGATATATTTTCTGTAATATAAGCTGCCCAGCAGAAATACCTTCAAGAGGTTTGAATCCTTCAAGGTTAATCTAAAAGAAATATTTATGTTGTGATTCTCTTTGGAAAAGAGGAGAGACAAATTTAGTAACATTATATCTTAAAGGGAAGCCATTGTGTTCTTTTAGGGTTGCTAAGAACATGATCCAGCAAATGTTAAGAATTTTAAAGTGCTATTGAATTTTATAACAACAACAACAACAACAACAAACAACAACAACAACAACAACAACAACAACAACAACATGCTGCCCATTTGACTGGGTTGACCCAGCCACTCTAGGCAACTTCCAAAAAAATATTAAAACACAAAAACCCACCAAGCATCAGTGGATCTAGTGAGGTATGGCCACCTGGGTTTCTCCTAGCTACCTCCAAAGAGGGAACTTTGTTGAATGGCACATTACAGGAACATTACAGATCATTCTTGACCAGGGAGAGGTGTGCTGCTGCATGATTTTATACTGGAAGTGGGATCTGCAACAAAACCTTACTTTGTAGAGTGCTCATATTCAGAATTTCAGCCATGCCCTTTTCCAGGATACACAATTCCCACTTCTTCCTTGATTTTCCTTTACCACCACCAAGAGTCACTGTACTCATTGAGTATTCTCAGTGAACACTGGGCTGGTTTTGAGGTTCCCACCCCCCAGAATCTTCTTTAAAAGGGTGTGTGTGTGTGTGTGTGTGTGTGTGTGTGTGTGTTGCAGTTCTTCCAATTTTGCTGATATGTCCTTCTTGTATGTAGATAGCCTCCTTTTGATAATTTAAGAATAGGAACCACCTCCAGGTGTTGTTCAAATAGATAGTTGCACTCGTGCAAGAATTAGCACTAGCACAATGGGATTTTAACTCCTCTGTGTACTGTGCTCTCCCCAAATCTGCTCCAGAAGTTTGGGGGAAACCCCAGAACAAATTTAGGGGAAGAGAGAGGGAGAGCATTCCATTGCAATCTGCTACACTGAATACAAACCCTGTGTGTTAATTCTGCTTTTATCTGATTGCAGAAAAGCAATGCCTCAGCAGCAGTAAAGAGCTTATGTGTGGAATCAGATATGTTGCAGACATTGGGAAGTCATGACATGAGCAGAAGGTGGCAGAGAAGATCATGAGAGAATTCGTTGTGATCAGAGGAGAATCCAGAGTCAAAGAGATAAGAGAAATTCCAGTGCTTAAAGAAGTCAAAATGGAAGATCAGGCACAAACACTGGGTTAGACCAAAGGAGGTAACCCCAAATTCAGAGAAGCCAGAAAAGAAACAAACACTAAACAACACCAAGAGTCACTATTTTCCAGCCATGAAAAGAAAAGTCATGTGCAGGGTGAAGGGAGTAATTCAACAAAGGAAGTGTAAAGGGAGAAATGGGGAAACAGAATCATCTGAAAAGACTCCCAAACCAAAACTGTCACCATCCTGTGTGCAAAGAGAGCAGGCTATTGTCAAGAGCACCTGCACCAGCACCACATTGAAAATTCAACCTTATTAGTAGAATAAATGAGGTAAGAATATCTCAGTAATTAATTTAATGACACAAAGTAGTTCTATAGAAAGCAAGGGACAAGACAGTTTATGAAAATGGGCATTTGTATAAGAGTGCTAAAGGCTGAAAAGTCGATGTGGAGAAGATATGGGAGCCCATCTATGGACCAGCTGCCCTGTCTTATTAAGCAAGCAATTGAGGAGAGAAAGGTGGAGGCTACTTATTTTTCTTCATGAGATGCAGGACACAGTGAGGTTAGAGTGAAAGAACAGAAGAAAAGTAGAATAGGAAAACAAAGCTGGAAATTATCCAAGTTGCTGGGGATAACAGACAAGATTCAAACACAGGTTATGCCGCTTTGTTTGTTTACTGCATAAACTGTTGCAGTAAAGGCACAATGCACAAAAACTAACCTTTCTGGAGAATGTTTACAACAAATTCCATTTGCAGACATAAAAATAATGGCAACTGATGATGCCTGAAAAGCATACAAATATGACACCATGATTAAAAATTGAGCACATTTCAGCTAACTCTTTATTCGTTGTCTGATTATGATACACAAATACTAACATTAATGATATTTTTAATATAATGAACATAAAATTACAGTTGGCAGTCAAGAGCATTCTAGCAGATAAGTAAGGCAATTTTCCTCATCATTTTTCTCTTTGTTGTCAATCTTGTCGCATAGTCCATTGCCTTTTCAATGAGCTGTAATGTGAATATTCAAGCCCCTGCCGCTTCCTGGTATATAAATTCTGGTTGAAATAGTTCTGTTTAATGCCTTCTGTTTTTAATAGGCTTTATCAGATAAACGGTGTGTTCCTAGGGTTTCACCAGTGATATACAAGTATTTACGTCCAGACATTAGGAATGATAGCATTTTAATTTCAAAGACTTCAGCAATTAGCAAACATGAACAGACAAGACAGCTTAGCTTTGCAAATTTACTTTCAGCTGGCTTCTGTTTTCCTTCCCTAATACCTGCCATTCAGCCTTACTTGCCCAAAGCAATTCCACTTAACAGGGCTTGTGTTAAAAGGTTAAAGAAGCGACATATGCCACTCCTCTTTATCTGGTGATAGGACAACACTTCACTTTTCAGTAATGTCATTATCATCTATACAGGCATGTCCAACAGGCAGATCGTGATCTACCGGTAGATCACTGGACGTTTGTTGTAGATCACTGGTAGATCCACCCCAAGAAGCACAACACGTTTGGCTCCCCTAAAAAAAACCTCAACATTTTTGTTGTGCACCCCCCCAAAAATGTGGCTTTCCCCCTCCCTAAAAAAGCTCAACTTTGCCCTGAAACCCCCCAAAGGGGGTAGATCACTGCCACTTTTTAACTCTGTGAGTAGATCGCAATCTCTTGGGAGTTGGCCACCCCTGATCTATTATTATCCATGCCTATGACTTTACTATCCTTGTGTGTGATGGGCCCAGCTTTGAGTGTCCAGAGCAGTGGTTCAACATAAGAGGTCCAAACTGTCTTGATAAGCCCTGGGGTATGCTGGTGTAGACTGCAGAGAGGCCAGACATGACCTCTGACACTGATCCAGTACCTAATAGCGTGGAACCACCTAAGAAAGGGATGCTGCCAGGACAATAGAAATGTAAGAAGGCAACCATCTTGGCTGCCTCTCAGTGCAGACCCAGTTCATCGAGCCTGAGCTTCCACAGCTGCCACCGTGTGCCATGAACCACCATTGGCAGGACTGGCAGCAACAACAGCAGATATGTTCTATGTTTATGATAGTCTTTTATTCTCTTGCTGATTATACTGTTTAAAATGTGCCTTTGACATTTTACTTCCTTTAGTAATGTTTTCTTTTGAAATGTTATGGGGGTTTTTTTTGTTAGCTTTGCTGCATTAAATGTGCATTCTGTACTTGACCTCCTTTGTAATGTTTTCTTTTGAAATCTTTAAGATAATGTTTTAGTTTCCTGTAAGTTGTGTTGCTTTGAATGTATACTTTAGTGTTGACTTTATTCTGTAATGTTTTATTCTGGATTGTTTGATTTGATGTTTTAATGTAGGTTGTAAACTGCTTTGAGATTTTTTTCTTAAAAATATAAATCAGTATAGAAATGAAATGAATAATAATAATGCTTTTCTGTTCTGCCCTGTGTTTGTTGCATGCAGAATTGTCTCTGTTCTACTGCAATTTATCTTCCACCAAAAACGACATTACTCACCTCTCTGACAACTGTGATGAAATGATGTATACATAATGTATGCAATTAATTATGTAAATTACATAAATTATGTCTTCACTACATTATTTCACCCTATTCATATCAGTGCAAAGGAAAACACAAAGCAAATTGCTGGGGTGGTTGGGGAATAACCAATTATTTATCATTTGTGGACTGAAAGCAACTGGGTTGATTTTTGTTCTGGACATGAAATGAATAAGCAAGCATTGGCAATTTCTATTCCCATTTCTGTTTTTGTCAGATTTCTCTGACATCTCTACAGGACAGGACCTCCTTTAGTGGCACCAGTGAGCTGAAACACCTTGAGGACCCTCTTCCATGAGAAATTCTTGATTTCCATGCCCTGTCTGTCAAAGCTGACAATGCAATGAATAAGTGCAAGCTCTAAACAGGAAGGCTGCCCTTTAAAAGTCCCTACTCATCTAAGAAGTAAAGTCTGGGATGGATAACCAGGCAAGGGCAGATATAAGAGTTTAGTTTGGCACCAGATCTTGTTGGCAGTGGTTGCCAGTTTCTGAGAATTACCAAGCTCCTGTAGCTCCAGTAAATTGCAATAGGATCACATGCTTACTACTTTCTGTTGAAACAAAACAAAACAAAACAAAATAATCCTTCCAGTAGCACCTTAAAGACCAACTAAGTTTGTTCTTGGTATGAACTTTCGTGTGCATGCACACTTCTTCATTTTTTTTTTTCAATAATGATTTTTATTTGCATACTTTAAGGATTCCACACACAATTCCAACAACTCAAATACGACAAGCAACAGTCAAAGGGAAAGAAGAAAAGAAAAAAAAAGACCCCGACCCTTCAATAAAAATAAAGTTATTTACAATAAAGTTATATTTGTCCATGTCTTATTTTTGCACTGTATCTTATTGGTATATCGCCTATTACACACTACCAAGATCGTAAAGTAATACATAATCTGAGTTATAATAACAACAATATTAATAATAACGATATTAATATTGATATTGAGAAATAAGGGGGAAAAAAAAGGAAAAAGTTAATACAAAATTAAAAATTCCAAAAAAGAAAAACAAGGAAAAAAAAACCTAAAAAACTAACAAAAACTTTCCAGACATGATTTCCGACTTCCTGACAAACCCTTTAGCTTAAACAAAGGTTAATATGAATGCTTACAAACCCTTACTATCCCTTATACCACTTCTCAACTACATTCTTAAATATATCCTTGCTCCTCATTCTTTCAACGACCTCTTTCTGTACCCTTCATCCCTCGAATGCTGGCATGGTAGAAAAACTCTTATTATATTTCAACATATATCTTTTGTAGACCTCCCATTTGCCTGCAAATTCCTGCTTGGTGTTATCTCTTAGGTTATGTGTTAGTAAAGCCAACTCCGCAAATTCTTGTAGTTTGACCTGCCAGTCAGTGACATTAGGTGCTTCTTGATCCTTCCAACCCCTTGCCACTACCATCCTGGCCGCTGCGATCGCATACAGAAAAACTTCTTTGTACTTATTCGGTATCTCCTTGCCAACCATACTGAGTAGAAATATTTCTGGTTTTTTAACAAAAGAGACTGCCATCATCTTTTTAATTTCTTCATAAACCTGTCCCCAAAAGACTTTAATCTTTACACACCTCCACCACATGTGCATCAGATCTCCATTCTCTGCTCCACACCTCCAGCACACGTTTGCAAGACTTTTGTACATTTTAGAAAGTCTGGCCGGTGTGAGGTACCACCTATGGGCCATCTTTAACATATTCTCTCTGATGTTATAATTTACCGTGAATTTTAGAGTAACCTGCCATAGTTTTTCCCACTCTTCTATGTTAATTGGATACCCCAGATCCTGCGCCCATTTAGTCATGGAATCTGTTATCATTTCGTCCATCACTTCACACTTCTTCAGATACCATGGACTTCCATTTCATGCGGCTCAATGTTGTGCCTTCCATAGTTCCAGTTACAGGTAGGTAGCCGTGCTGGTCTGCCATAGTTGAAACAAAATAAAAAATAAAAAAAATTAATTCCAGTAGCACCTTAAAGACCAACTAAGTTTGTTCTTGGTATGAGCTTTCGTTTGCATGCACACTTCTTCAGATACTTTCTGTTGGCCTGACTGAACGACAGCTATAGTTCCACTGAGCCTCTTGCAACCCATGAATTTCATGAATCTGGATCCATGAACATCCTCCTGCAGTCAGCTTCTTGTGGTCACGTCTTCCATATAGGAATAGTGAAGCTTATGTTTCTGTGATTATGGAAACATGAAGTGCTCCTCCTGCAGAGATTCATCTGTGCTCCTTTGACCAGTGGCTCCTACCCATTCCAAAGTGCATACCAGCAGAGCCACTTCAACAGCAGCAGCAACACTTTTAGGGAATCCAGTGAAGCTTTGAAGCTCTGCAACGATGTGTGTCACTTTTTTATGCAGTCATTTCATTGTCAGCCATCTTGGGTATTTTTTTCTGGAAAGGTGGAATATACAGGAAACCCACAACTTTTGTGGGGGTTACATTCCGGGGATCACACCTAAAGCCAAAATCATGCATAGTCCAAACACATGAGGTGCAATGGTAGGTGAGATTGCCAGTCTTTTCCCCCAGATGCCCCCCATATTTCTGGTCCCACTTTTTTATCCCCCCCCCAAAAGCACATAAAGTTTAATGTGTGTAAGTTGTGATTTTACTACAAATGTAACAAACCAAGGAGTAATGCTTTCAACACTGTAGAATTTCTGTGCACCTTTCCATATATGCATAGGATTGAATGCACACGAATTTGTCTGCCCAGGTGTCATGCCAGTGGATAGCATTCACATGCAAATACTGTCCCCAATAAGACATGAGGTGTTTGTAGGTATATTGCAGAGGTTCTAATGAACCTTGCTTAGAAACCAACTCCAGGGTTTCAGAAGGCTCTTCTCAAAAATGTGGGCCCTTCCCAAACTCCTTCTCCTCATTTGTATTATGAGCCCCAAACTGGATGCTGTCAGCAACTTTTGTTGCCCTTACCATGCTTTGCTGTCACCAACCAACCTCCCATAACCACGCACTTTCCCAAGCTATCCTTTCCTTTCCTTTCCTTCCCTTCCCTTGAAAAGAGTAGCACCAGTAACAGTGAAATAACAGGCAGGAGAAACTGTTGTTTCTCTCCTTCCATCTAAATGACCATATGCAGTGTTTTATGGGAAATGTAGTCATTTCAGGTGAACTTGCAGAGCCTCTAATATCCCACCCCCCTTCTACTTTTGTTACAGCTGCCACCTTTGCTCCTCTTCAGGACAAGGGAAAAAAGCACAGGACATTATGGGGTTTGCTTTTTTGGGCAGGTGGCAATAAATTTGGGGTGGGTAGGGGATGTCAATTTCTTCAACCCGCTTAGATCCCCCCCACTCATTTTTTTAAAAATTCTCAAAAATTAGGACCAATCCCAAAAGAACCTCAGAGGATTGAGAAGATATGAATGTATCAAAGTTATCACTTGTAGAGTTTAGTGAGATTATGATTCAGAGATGTGTAAGCATTTAACAATCAATTGGGAATGCTGGGCAATGAAAGGAAAGGAAATCTATAAGCTTTCAAACAGTTACAGAAAGGTCATTCAGAAAGTAACATTTTAAGAGCTCACAAAGCTTTGACATTACTATAAGCCAAGTGTCAAACATGTTGTCCAGGGTTTCCTAATACCTTGATATTTAGTTATACTTTTCTCTTTTTTCCAATTTCTCCTACTGTTCTTTCTATATCCTTTCCATGGTTTTCTGCCCGCGCTCTCAGCCTATTCAACAGATTACAATATAGCTGCTCTTGCCTCTGTGGACAAAAAATGTGGCAGTTTGCGAGAACACAACAAAGCCGTGAAATATCTGCATTCATGTAAAGGTGACTCTTCTGTCTTTGGAAGCTTCCCTTCAGAAATGTGCAAGGTATCCACTCTATGAATCAAAATCTCGGTTGTTCCAATCTGATTTCCCTCCTTCTGTGTGTAAGTCAGAAAGGATAAGTTATCATTATGTGTCATTATCTTTTGTCAGTTTGGCATGCTCTGAGAAATAAAGGACCATAAAAGGGAGAAATTTATGATGGAGTATTTCATCCTACAGAAGATGACCCTTTTCCTACTCTCGTTGTCTGTCAAAGTCTGAAGCATACTACTGACCACAGAGAAAATGCCACTGCAAGAGCGATTTAGTTTTCCCGCAAGCTTTCAGACTAATTATTTTAGAGAGAGACACAGGTACTTAACCAAACCAGCTTGCCATTTACTGACATAAGAACTTTGTGTGGCCATAGGAAACAAACACAGTTCCTTCAGGTGCAGTACAATGCTATGCACATCAGAAGAAAGTCCCACTATGTTACTTCCAGAAGGGCAGAGAAATCCTACAGGGATGGGAGAGGGAGCCTCCTCCTCCTCCTCCTCCTCCTCCTCATTGGTATACCACTCTTCATCCATAGATCTCAGGGCAGTTCACAACATAAAAATACAATATGTGGCAAAGGAACCACCAGATCAAAAGCTCTACTGGGTTCATGCTACCATGGGATAAAGTGCTTCCTCCCCAGACTCCCCACCCCTTTCTGGTTCCAATGCAGAGGAAAATATTTCTCTACCCTTCTGGGGGCAAGTCTGGGGTGGAAAGGAATTTGAATCAAATGCTCTTACTGCTGTTGGGTGGTGTTGGGGTGATGGCTTTTGGAGTAAAGATCTCCCTCTCTGCCCAACAAGGAGAAGGAACCCAGCCAGATGAGTGGGGTATGTATAAATAAAGAAATAAATAATGCTTTACATGGTGTTCGCTACCTCTCTGCTTATTCATTATACATTATACATTATCTCAATAAACAGATAATAAATATAGGGCAGCATCTAACATTGGTAAGTGGACTTCTGCCCCTTGCCTCCCTCCCTTCTTCACTCCTCCACCTCCCAAATCTTCCCCAGAAGGTACCCAGCTCTGCAGATGAGATTTTGGTGGTCCACAGAGAAAGAAGGAAATCCACTGTGCCAATGGTGTCTGTTCTGCCATTGGAGGTACCCTATGGAATTTCACCCATATGTAAAGTGGTTTCAGTGTTCTATTGTGTATGTTGCTAAAACTGACATTTGAAGTAGAACACGTACAGATAAGGAATTAAGGCTGAACTGGCCCAAGGCCACAAACAGATTCCATAGCAGAGGTGGTATTTAAACCTAAGGTTCTCCGCTTCCACTTTATACCCATGAATTGTACTTACTAGGTGTCCATTCCTGAACATGACTTATTGATACTTGCCCATCTGTCTTTCACATAAACAATCGTGTAATATGGGCACCAAAGACGCTAAAAGAAACTGTAGATTTGAGAAATGAAGAGTGTCAGTTTGCAGTGAGATAATGTGGCAGAAGGTCAAGGCTGACAAATCAATGCCTGGCTAATGCCTTTGAACATGTTCCCTACAGTGATAGTCCAGGAGAGATAAACGAGGAATCTGTCATCCAACTCTATTCTAAACAATGGAACAATTTAAAGTAGAGGGCATCATAATCGGAACCAATTTGTTTTAGACTGTACAATCACAATACTTCAAATCTCTATTTTTGGTAAGCACACTGGGGATAGAGTTTAACTTTTAAGACGGGAAATTGCAGGAGGTATTTTCTAGCATCACTAAATCATGTTTTATGTCACCAATTGACTTGGAGTGAAGATCACTCCTCCTTCCCAGGAAAATATTTCTGTCAGTGAACAAGCCAGCATCAGAGCCTAGTTTGGCGTAACGTTCCTTGCTTGCAGTCAAACTTGCGATGGAGCATTCCACATTTTTACAGGACATTTTTATATGAATGGGGATTGATTTATAGAGGGATTCTTTAAGGCAGGGTGTGGGGATCAGTGGGTTAACTTATGAAGGAAGCAGCTGGAGCTGAGAGTTCAATGAGATGACCTTCAGATCTGTTTCTGCTCTCCAGTCATTGGCCATAACTTTAGATGGCTCATATGCTATGTGGTATGATTTTTTAATATATACTATGGAAAGAACTCTTTTATTTTCACTGCTTGAAGAAGCTCACAGATGTGCTGCTTTTATGTTCAGAATACTATATTTGGATGACACCTTTCAGGGCATTCCCCTCTGCTGGGCTGTTATTTCAGGGAGTGCAGCCTGACTCACCTCATACATTTGTGGTGGTGATTTTCTTCTATGTCTCTTTTAAAAAAATGTTTAACTTGGGTGGCAGTGGTAACGATGTCTACAGTAGCAGAGTTATGACCATGTTTAATCAGAAGTAAGTCCCATTGAATCCAATGGAGCTTACTGTCAGGTAAGTGGGGCTAGGATTGCAGCTTGTCTTGCTAGCTTAACCACACATGTCATTTTTGTATTGTAACAATTTATTTCAAAAATGTAGATTTTATACAGAAAATGGATGTGTCTATGTAGCTGCTGAAACATAACACTTAATTAAATTGATGTTTCAGGTACTTGTAATAAACATAATTTTGTGCCTGACAGTTTTAAATCCTTGTGTCAATGTATCCCTGCCATGTGTAAACAACAATAATGAGATATATGTGCCATTCTGCTTTTACCCCTTAATTCAAGTGGGATTTGTCTGCGGGTGGGGCAAAGACACTTTTAAAACAACCATTTAGGCAGTGGGTGGTCAAGAATGAGCAGTCACATACTCTTGGTTTTCCCCACTTTAAAAAAGAGACTGCTGACATGCTGACCAATGAAAAATGATAAAAATGTGGGAACAAAAGTGGATTGGGTAAGGTTAAGGTAGGTTTGCCTGGGCACCGGGGGGGGGGCAGGGTTTGATGATGTAGAGGTTTGTGGACTTAGCAAAGGTAATTAAGGTATAGTGGGGAAACCTACTTTTAAGGCAAGAACATCATTTTATATCTGAAAGGTCTATGTTGGTCAGCTATACTTAAAGGTGATTATCTTTCTGAAATAGTCCTTTGAATAGGATACACACCTGGTCTGATAGGACGTGGGATGAGAGTCTATTGTTCTGCTTTTCAAAAAATAAATAAATGCCTGAATGATACCCAGATTGGTCAGAAGAGAATTTACATCTTTGGGTCAAATAAACATTTAGTGATCTTTTGCAGCTCAATGGTTTCATTAGTACCATTCTTACAACTCCATCCTAGTGATTCCTGTCATGCCTGCCCAGCTTGAAGGCAAGTCAGAAAAGGTAAGATCACTGAGAGATAATTACTGATAATCCAATTATTTTGTTGTGGCAGCAGAGTAGTGAAACAAAGTGTAGGCTTCACCAACAGCATCATGATAGCACCAAGCACCCACTGAATGGGTGTGCCTGAAGAGAGTCTGGGAGAACAGCACGAGTCTTCAGTTGAAAATTTAAACAGAGAAAAAGTCACCCATGCACACACTGTATCTCCTCCAAAATAAAACTCAGAGAGAAACAGTGTGTGTGTGTGTGTGTGTGTGTGAGAGAGAGAGAGAGAGAGAGAGAGCTGACACCAGTGGCTGGGGAATCTGTAGTGCTTGCATGTTCACTAGAAGGAATTCCACAGGGCTATTGTGAAGTCATATTCCAAAGAAAGATTAAGACATTCCAAAAAATCAAGTGTGGTATCTTCTAAGATATTATGAATGTAATGGAAAGTAATGAGACACTTATATTTAGCACTGATCATTCATATTTTCATAAACTGCTATAGCTCATTGTTACTGTGAATTGAGATTTTTAATCTCTATAGTTGATCTCTCAAGAACACAAAGAATTTGGTCAAAGAAACTCCCTACATGCACAGGGGCACTGACAACCAACAGTTCCCCATCACATTTCCCAAGGTAAGTATTTTTGGCCTTTGGGGATTCAAGGAAATTACTGGAATGATTAGTGGGAGGGGAGCAGGGAGATTTCTTTCTTGATCTAGGGAGTTACTGGAATGGGTTATGTGGCGGAAGGAGCATAAACTGATGTCCTGTGAATTTGAGGGATCTGTTTTTGAATGGAAACAGGCAGCATAACTTGATAATGTTCTTCCTGCCTGAAAGTTTGAAAGTGTGTGTGGCTGTGTCCCATTTACTCTGCATCAAGTGTCCCGCCGCCAGCTTCATGTCTATCCTTCATCTAGCCTGTTATTTCTTTTGAAACCCTGAACTTTGATGTGTTTTATCCCAAGTCAGCTTTGATCTGAATCGAGAAGAAAAATTAGATGCATTTTAAGCCAAGAGTAGGAAACAAATAGTAGGTGTGAAGGTTGAAGTTCAGGGGTAAGGCCAATCATTATTCAGAGTGTTTACCATAGAGGAAAAGGCCAGCATTGGTTACACCCACCCACACACACACACCCCAAAAAATGGTTTTATATGTAGTGTGTGTGTTGTGTTGTGTGTGTGTAGATGTAGTATCTTGTGTGTAAGATTTCGCCTTCTAAGCCCACATGGAAATGGGATGGGACAGATTTAGTCCCACCCTCCTGCATAATTCTGTTGGGTGGCTCCCAACAGAATATTAAAAACACGATAAAATATCAAACATTAAAACTTCCCTAAACAGGGCTGCCTACAGTGTGGTGTAGTGGTTAAGAGCAATAGACTCATAATCTGGGGAACCGGGTTCATGTCTCCGCTCTTCCACATGCAGCTGCTGGGTGACCTTGGGCTAGTCACACTTCTTTGAAGTCTCTCAGCCCCACTCACCTCACAGAGTGTTTGTTGTGGGGGAGGAAGGGAAAGGAGAATGTTAGTCGCTTTGAGACTCCTTTGGGTAGTAATAAAGTGGGATATCAAATCCAAACTCTTCTTCTTCTAAAAGTCAGATACGGTAGTTGTTTATTTCCTTGACATCTGATTGGAGGGTGTTGCACAGGGCGGGCGCCACTACCAAGAAGGCCCTCTGCCTGGTTCCCTGTAGCTTCACTTCTCGCAGTGAGACAGATGAGGACAGGTCCATTCATCCCTATTGGAGAGCCCTACTTGCAATGTCTCGTGAGTAAGGGTGGAGAGATGACTGGGATATGATGGCTAATCATTCCTCTGCGTTTCCATAGCAGAATGTGTCTGGCTGTGAATAAACTGCAAGCTGCTTTTGCCCCCACAAACAACAATGTTAGAAACTCCTGAATTCCTACAAAGCCTTGCAATTAATTTTCCAGTCACCGTGAAGATTGGATGCATTGTAGCAGTGTTTTGGAGTGTTGCTATAACCTATTGGAAAGGTTGTGCCTGCTCTAGCAATTAATATGGATGGGTAAAGAGAGAAAATGATTGATATTACTAGATTAGTCTACGAATGTCCTGGCAAGAGAAAGTAAAGCCGAAAGTTTATTCCATTCAGTGTTGGATCAGTGCCCTCTACTGTTTATTTCTTATATTTAGTCCGCTTCGCAAAAGTTCTGTGCTTGGAATTTCTTGTGCAGGCTGACAGAGTTCATATTTGTAGTCAGACCCAATACACTTCAAGGGGGTTGTGTGGTGTTTTTTTTTTTTTTTTTTTTTTTTAAAGCAACATACTTTCAGGACATTATCAGAAAGGAAGCAATAATCAGTCTTTCCTGAAGGTATTTAGAAATTAGAGTTAAATCAATTTTATTCATAAAAAGGAGGACTGGGTGAATATATCAGTTTCAGTTTCCCTCAATTTCTCATTTTTCCAAACTTAAATTCATTTGTGATTTTCTTTAAAAAGTCATCATGAAAATTCATCAGTGAATTTCCCCTAATATGGACAATTTGATTGCAATTTTGCCTAATGGATTCTGGCAAGGCATTTCCCCTAATATAATGCAATTTTGTATGTTATTTTTTTCTAATATTTTTATGCTGCATATACATTTTTGTTCACATCTGTTGGATAGACAACTTCATGACAAAATTCAGAGAAATGTGGATTTCAAAGGATGGGTATGGTTCAGTCTGTGTATTGTTTTAGAAAGTGGTAGGTAAGGTCACCTTTAAATACAAAATGAATTGAAATTCTCCCCCATTCCTAATGAGAAGTACCTTGACTGGAAATAAAAGATTTCTGATTTCCGGCTCATTGCATTATGAGAAATAGATTTGACTCCCTAAGCAATATATTCAGTGCCAACAGTTTTCTTGTGTCCATTCAGAATGCTCGTAGTATCATCTAGGAAGGGGTCTCCATACCTCATAGGCCAGATAAGAAGAAGAGAAGAGTTTGGATTTGATATCCCACTTTTCACTACCCGAAGGAGTCTCAAAGCGGCCAATATTCTCCTTTCCCTTCCTCCCCCACAACAAACACTCTGTGAGGTGAGTGGGGCTGAGAGACTTCAAAGAAGTGTGACTAACCCAAGGTCACCCAGCAGCTGCATGTGGGGGAGCAGAGACGCGAACCCGGTTCACCAGATTACGAATCTACAGATCTTAACCACTACACCACACAACCATGCTTCATTAAAGAAAACATTTTTTAAAAAGCATTTATTTATTTATTTCCACTTAGAAATCACTTCCCATAGAACATCTCAAAGCAGTTTAGCAACAAATACATCATCAACAACAGAAGTGCCTCTCGCTGATGGAATAAACACATTAAGCATAATAGACAAAGCAAATGTCTATGAAAATTGGTAGCAAAGCCTTGCTTTTAAAAAGACAACTTCTCTGGCTGCAAAAAGGGGGGGGGGACTGTAGCTGAGTATTTGGGGTTGGTGTGTCTTATATCTATTATTCCAATTTGCAAAATCTGAAAATCCAGTACCATGAAACAATTTTGCTGTGATATCTGCAGTCCTATTACACCATTCAAAGCCAAGTCTCATACATAAAACCAGCTAAATACTCCTCACTATCCCCAGTGGTATTTAGCTTATATCTTAGCTAGATAGTACAAATAATTGAGCGACAGCACATTCTGTTGGATTTCTATTCAGAATTAAGTTTCATTGGGTTCAGTGAGATTTACTCTCAGGTAAGCCTGTATAGGATTGCATTTGGAGCATCCAAAATATTCATGAGTAATTTCAAGTATCCACAGTCATGCTTATATGGTATTCTTTGAAGTTCAGAACAATCCTTTAACTTTTGTTAAAATCCAGAGACACTTGAAAATGTGTCTCACATCTATCATCACATCTGTCTTACTAAGGGGGAACATGTACAGAAAATTGAGTGTTTCAAATATTATCTGTTAAGGGCAATGAATGTAAGATGAGGGGGCACTTGGCTTGCCAGTAGTGCATGTGAAAAGGCTCTAGGGGTCTTTGTAGACCACAAGCTTAACATGAGTCAACCCTGGGATACAACAGCAAAAAAGCTAATGCTATTGTAGGCTGCATCAACAGAAATCTAGTGTCCAGAGCAAGGGAAGTAACAGTACCGCTCTATTTTGCCTTGGTCAGACCATTCCTAGAGTACTGTATCCAATTCTGGGTGCCACAATTTAAGAAGGATGTTGACAAGCTGGAATGTGTGCAAAGATCAAGATGATCAAGGGTGTAGTAACTAAGCAAGTATGAGGAATGGTTGAGGGAGCTGGGTATGTTTAGCCTGGCAAAGAGGTGACTGGACTGGCGGAGGAAGAGGAGTGTGGGGGGAGCGTACCGCCCCCGGCAGCATGATCCCAGTGGGGTGCCATTGCGGCTGCCCCCCCCGCCTGTGTTGGGCTCCACACCTTTGCAGGTGGCGCACCACACCCTCAGGATGCGCATCACACCCCCAGGATATGTGCCAGCCCTGCCCCCGCTTGCTCTCCGCGGGAGGAGATATGATAGCCATCTTCAACTATTTAAAGAGCTGTCACATGGAGGAGAGAGCAAGCTTGTTTTCTCCTGCTCTAAAGGGTAGGACCCAAGCTTTCAAATTACAAGAAAGGAGATTCTTACTAAACATTAGGAGGAACTTTCTGACAGTAAGAGCTGTTTGACAGACTCCCATGAGAGGTGGTGGACTCTCCTTCCTTGGAGGTTTGTAAGCAGAGGTTGGATGATCTAGTTGAGATTTCTGCATTGCAGGGGGCTGGACTCAATGAACTTTGGGGTCCTTTACAACTCTAGAGTTCTAGGATGCTATGTTCTTAAGCTGTCCACAGTGTCCTGACCCAACAGAAAAGAAAAGAAAAATCCAGGAGAGCTTAATGTCCAGGAGAAGCTCACTTTTCAGGAGCTACTGGTCATGCCTTACTTTGAGCCTACAATCCTAAACTTTCCTATTAGGAAGTAAGACTTCAATCCCAACCATGTCTACTTAGAAATAAGTGTGGCATGGCCTACGCCCATCTAAGTGGGGCTAATATTGCAGCCTAAATTACATTCAATTAGAACGGGACTTACTTCCAAGTTAACATTGTTAAGTTCAGACCATATCTCCCTGCAAGACTATCCACTCATACTGTGCAAGAATAAACTTCACTTCTGAAGATGTCCTTCACTTTTTTTTTCTCAGGTTAACAGTGCAAGTGCTGACTCAGTTCCACTGGAAGCGTATATATTTTTTCCTCCTGTCACTTCTGGGAGGTAATATTTAAGCACCAGTTTTCAGCTGTCAGTGTATGTCTTTGCAGAAAGATACAGATCAGTTTGCTGCTGAAGGGTAGATCTGATGACCAACCGTTCTTTTTTAACACTGGCCTATCTGTTATGGTAAATGGGCATCTGCATGAGAAGAAATATGGTCATTGAGGTCTAAACCAATGGGCCATAAATTCACTGCTTTTTGGTTAATATTTGCTCATTGGTTATTGTTGTTGTGTGTTATATGCAATAATATACAGTTTTCTTTCTCTTCATTATTTCTTGCCCTCTGTCTTTAGTGGTTTCCTGTTATGCTATTCTGCTAATAATCAGTGCAAAGGGCTGAAGGACACAATATCTCATATTCTGCTTGAGACCTACACCTTTCTGTTTCACTGTTTGGATGCCGCTCAAATGGTTCTACTCGTTTTTGTTTGCTTGAACACCAAGGGTGATAAATGGGATGCTGTCTTGAGTCCATGGCAATCAATAGTTGGTTTGTGTGTTTGTGGACATTCTGCATAGTACTTGTCCCTTAAAGATAACTCGGACCCTGACCTTTCTGCAACACCTGGAAGCACCTCCAACTCTATTGCTAACTCTCAATGATAATCAGCTAGAAATCTCTCCCACCCTAAGGGTGCACTCATAAAATAATGTGGAGTTCCCCTACCCACTGTGGATATGTATAATCAGGCATGGAAGCCAGCCTTAGAACCATCACATGTGATTTTCTTTCTTTCTTTTTTGTCTTTTTAGCATTCTCAGACTGTTTATTCCACCTGTCTCACTGGTAACTTAGAAACTCCTTTCACAATGTCTAATACTGGGGTCACAAATGAGAGTTGCAAACACTGTTCCATGGTGCTTCTCAATTACTCGTGATATCCATTGTGCTATCTGCAAGCACCATGCATGGATTTATTTGCAGCCTCCTGGTTGTGTGCAGTTCCTGCTGCTGCTATTCTGCTTTCAGTGTGCTGTTAGCTGTAGTGCTTTAATTGAGAGGTGCCAGGCAAAGGACATCCCAGGGAAGGAATGTGTGGCCATAGCTCAGTGGTAGAGTTTATGCCTTACATGCAGAAGATCTCAGGTCCCAGGTTCAATCCCTGGCATCTTCAGGTACCCAGGAGAGCTGCTGCCAGTCAGTGAAAGCAATACTGAGGTAGATTGACCAATGCATCTGATGCAATATTAGGCACTTTCTCATGTCACTATGAATGGGTGACAGGACTAGTTGAGCTTGGCAAGTGGGAGCAAGAATGTCATCCATGAGAATAACATTGAGGAGAGGGTATTTGAATGGGTGAGAGTAGTGGGCTAGACATAGCAATCTTGCACAGTGGGACTTGCTCCCATGCAGGCAGGCATAGTATTGCAACCATAGGAAGGAAGGCAGTAATAGTTGTGTGAGTGAGAGAACAAGGAAGGGAGGCAATGGTGGATGGACTGCCTCTAACCTATTCAGTTTGTCTGATGAGCAATGGGTATTTTGTTCTGCTAACTGGGGTCAAATATTCTGTTTGACATTTTGGGCTGAATGCCAGCCTCTGCCTTGCACTTAATTTCTTAGGCAAGTTTGTGATTAGCCATGACAGCCCATGATAATTGCCAAATATGCCCACAGACCCAAAAGTGCTGGTGGCCCCTGGTTCAAAAACCAAAAAGACAAGCTTGATTATGGATGTCCTATTTTGTTTTGTATTACGGGACTCCCCACCATGCCAGTAAACTTCTGGGTGTACAGCTAACAGCACTCTGACATGCTGAAGTCTATCACTCCAAATAGGGAATCCTCAAAATAATGCGTGGCTGCTGCATTTTTCCATTCTCTGCCTCAAGCACCATTCCAAAAATTAAATGGAGCGTCTCATCGGGAGAGCCTTGCCCAAGCAGAATTCACCTTCAAAGGCAAATCCCAACAGATCAAAGTCATCGTGATGCACAGGCAAAAGCTTGAAGGGAGATTTTATGTCGCACTTGGCCAAAAGAGCTCTGGGGTCCTTTTGCACCATGGTCAAAAGATGCATGCTCAACTGAGCATAATTCTGGAGCATAATTAACAGATGCTCCCTTCAGATAAGACAGATGAGATGTGAGTCTGTTCTTACCCAGTGCATTCTTGGGCACCAGTCCCAAAGTATGGCATTGGCAAAGCCTGATGCAGCCCTTCATTTACTGTCATCCAGAATGTCTCCTTTCACACAACATTCTTCATCCTGAGTCCCTGACTTCAAATTCAGAGCCATGCTGCGAACTCTTGCTGCTACCTATGCATTCTTAAAGCCAAAGCCAAAAACACCCATTAAATCCTCTGCATTACCTCTATGTTGAGGTACTCAGTGCAACCATCTTCTTCAGTTGGCACTTTCCTCTTCCTTGCAAGCCACATCTGCTTCTGCTTCTTCTGTGCTTTCCCCAGTTTTGACAGGGCTCATTCTTGCTCTTGGTTTGTTTGTTTATTGCCTTTCCATTTCCAAGGAAACAACAACGACAATAACGAATGCTAATTTCACTAGGGGTTTGGCATAAATTTACCTGGTTCCTACTGTTCTCTGGAAGTCTTGGGTGACCTTGGGCTAAGCCATTGGGTTTCAGCCACTTCAGGCTAAAGCCACTGAAGTTTCTTGTCTGTACTAAGTTTCATTCCAATGCTATCCCCCCCCCCCACTTTCCCTCCCTCCAGTCTCCTTAAGAACATGGGAAGCTGCCTTATACTGAGTCAGACCAATGGCCTATCTAGGTCACTGCTGTCTGCCCTGACTGACATTTGCAGCCCTACGTGGAGATAGCGGGGATTGAACTTGGGATATTCTGCATGCAAAGCAGATACTCTGCCACCGAGCTATGATTATTCCTTCAGCCCTCAGGTAACTTCTACACAGGGTGGTGTGGGGCTCATATTACTTGCTACATTTCCCCCACCCGTGTCAATCCTAGCAAAGGTGATGGAGGAGACAATTATACACATGGCATTCAGAACAGCCTTCTATTTCTGAACAGCTCTGAAATTTAAACTTTTATAACTTTGGACTCAGCCAATAAAGGTGCTGAACTACATATAATGCTGAGAGAGTGAGCAGATTGTGAGGTGTGAGCCAGCTCATTTAGAGCATGAATTTTGCTTTTCTGCAGGAATATGCGAGGTGAGCCTCAGGCAGGACTGACAGTAATCAGTCTCTGCACCAAAATTACTGAGGCGCTGAGAGAATGAGAAAAAGAAGAGGAGGGCACAGGAGCCAAAGCATGAATCCAGAACTACGTTCTTTTTTTAAAAAAACAAAACAAACAAAACAAAACACAAAATCCCTGGACAGCCCAGCATGCCAAATAGCTCTCATCCTGAAAGAGAAAGAAAAGTAAAGTCCATGAAGAGCTGCAGGAAAGGCCGCCAGAGTTCACCTGGCAGATGTTTCTTCAAGTCATTTGAATCACAAGAGAAATCCTCGGAGTGAGCAGGTAATCAAAGAGTAACTGGACACACAAATGCCACAATGTAACATATTGTCAATTGACTTAACAAACATGGGATTCAACAAGGGTCTCGAGAGATGGTGGTGTGACAGATTGTCTTTAAACCGTTGAACCCTAGTTTTTTGCTTTCACCTTGGGAAGGAAGTGGAAGAGGCACAATTTATTTTCAAGTGAGAGGGAAAGGGTGTTCAGTGAATTACTGAAGATGGGTGGACACCATTTTTTTCTTGCTCCCCTCATGCACACCACACTCTTTCCATAGGCTAGACACTCCCAACTAGCCAGGAAAGATCTTTACAGACCTAATTGCATTCCCTTCTGAAAACAGAAGGGAGAGCTGTAGCTCAGTTGTAGAGCATCTAACAATTCCTGGCATCTCCAGGTGGGCTGAAAGTTTTCCCTGTCAGAAACCCTGGAGCATCACTGGCTATCATCATCATTCTTTATTCGACCATCAGTCAGAAAAAATACTGGCTATCAGAGTGGACAATACAGAGATCACTGGACCAATGACTTGATAGAAGGCGGTTTCCTACATTCTCAACATAATCAGTCTGCTTGAGAATACCTCTGTGCACCTTCCTGTTTCCCTAGAGTGCAATCATAGAACCATAGAATCTTAGAGTTGCAAAGGGCCCTAAGGGTGATCTAGTTCAACTGCCAGCAATGCAGGAATCTCAGCTAAAGCATTCGTGACAGATGGCCATCCAACCTCTTCTTAAAAACCTCTAGGGAAGGAGAGTCCACCCCCTCTCGTGGGAGTCCATTCCACTTCTGAACAGCTCTTACTGTCAGAAAGTTTTTCCAAATGTTCAGTCGGAATCTCGTTTCTTGCAACTTGAAGCCATTGGTTCTTGTCCTACCCTCCAGAGCAAGAGAAAACAAGCATGCTCACTCCTCCATGTGATAGGCCTTAAGGTATTTGAAGATGTCTATCATATCTCCTCTCAGTCTCCACTTTTCCAGGCTAAACATACCCAGCTCCTTCAAGCACTCCTCATAAGGTTAATTTCCAGACCCCATGTCCTTGCAGTGTACTTGCAGTGTTGAGCAAAGAAACTTTGAACTTCATTGAGTGGCACTGGACAACCTTAGTGCTTAGAGTGTTCCAAGTCACATCTTCCCATGTGTTAAAGCTGATTCTGAAGACTAATATCTTCTTTGCTACTTTTATGGCTTGGTTTTAATTGAGCGGCAGAAATGTTGGTATTGTATTATGTGTTCATGTCTATGAGAGCTGATCATTGTTTATGTGTGGGCTATTTTAAGGATCTGTGGTATTAAAAAAGCTTAAAATTGTATTTTTGGCATTGATATTGGTTGTTCCTTTGCACAATCTGCCACTTTGTGGGGATATTTAAAGGCAGGATGCAGCTCCGTAAAATAATAATAAATAGAGAATAAAACAAAGCACAGCTTGTCTATTTACTTGGTATCTTACAATCACCATGTGTGGCAGCTCCGTATCATTATTTCCATATTGCTCATCTTGGGTGGCTTGCTTGTGGACACAAACTGAAGCAATAATAGAGGTCACATTTGAACAAAAGACACCACAAAGGGCAGCTCTAGTTCTTAACAACTTTGACATAGGTGTGCACGTATGTTTTGCTTTCAGGCTGTTAATGTACCACAAATGTCTGACACAGATACATTTTGGAACACAAATTAACACAGTGGTACCTCGGTTTAAGAACAGCCCTGTTTACTAGAAGTAGTGTCCCGGTTTGCAAACTTTACCTCGGTCTAAGAACAGAATCCAAATGGTGGAAGGGCACTAGAGGTGGGAGGCCTCATTAGGGAAAGTGTGCCTCGGTTTAAGAACGGTTTCGGTTTAAGAACGGACTTCCGGAACGGATTATGATTATTTGCAGGCTGGTAACATTTTATGGTCATTTTTTCAAATATTCTTCTGCAAGGGACCTTCTTTGGACCCTAGGTTGGCTTGGCTTGGCTTAGAAATTGGATTCAGTTCATGTTTAAAGGCAAGCCTACCTAATTCACACTTTCTGAAACATGTGAACTGAAACAGCTATCCTTTGAAATTCATATTTATTGAAATTTTGCGCTGCAGCTGCCCAACCATATAATGTGTGCAAAAATGCATATACTATGGTTCAGTGGACATAAACATGCATATATTATTGAAAACAACTTAAGAAGATGCATTATGTTAGTTGAAAACGCTTTGCAAAAATGTGTATATCATGCACACAGAGACAAAAGGAGAGATTTGTACTAAAATGCTAATGGGACAGACTGAAAACCCTGGAGAGCTTCTTCCAGTCGGTGTAAATACTGAGTTATGAGGACCAGTGATCTGACTCACTATAATGCAGCTTCCTATTTCTTCTGCTCTGTCTGGCAACTTCTTTCCAGGATTTTAGGCAGAAAACTTCCCTATCACTTGCTACCTGACATTTTCCTCGAACAGGCCACATGTCTCCTTTCACTAAACTGTGTCCCCCTCCCTTGAAGAACAGGGGTTGACTTGTTTGCATTTTGAAGAGCCTTGTGAACTCTGTTGACCAGCAAAACTTGACCAAGACTACAGCTAATCATGTCCTGACAAAAAAACTAGTTTCCCAAGTTTCACCTGGGTCTTGTGGCCGTGCTGTACCCAAAGTTATGGAGGCTACACTTCAAGACAATCACAGGCAAAATGTTCACGTGAACTGCAGCTCAAACTTGATATTAAGAAATAGTTTAAGAAAGTGAACCTTGCATGGTATTTAAAACTTTGTTGGGGGGTGCGGTGAGGTGGCACTGGATATATTAAATATGCAAAGTCTGTTCTATGTCTGAGATGCATTGCATCCTCCTTATTTCTTATAAATGGCATATGGAAATTGGATTGCTATCTGGGAAAGATCTGCCAAAGAAGTCAGAACCTATAATCCTCCCTATTATAGCAATTTTAAGACAGCATCCCCTCAAGGAAGATGTGGTATGAAATTGGGAGCTATTTTTCCTTCTCACAGAGACAAGGTTGACACACACTGTAGTTATTTAAGAAATGCCAAAGCAAACAGCATTAGTCACACATCACCCCCTATGACTTTTTATAAAGTACAATGGGTGCACTTCTAAAGTCTCTAGAGAGAGCAATCACTACATTAATTTCATCATAAACGGCAACTCAGGGTGAGGTGGACAAGAGCCGGTGCAGTGAAAGAACTCAACTTCCTTTCATTGTTACTAATAAGGCTCTCCTGTTTGGACAACATGCCTGCAAAAAACCAGATATTCTGAAATCGGTTCCCTGGAAGAGCCCAAGGTGTTGAAATAATACATTTCTGCAGTAATGACTGTGTAATCCTTTAAGCCTGTTGGATTCAGGTACCATCTGGATTACACAAGTAAAGCACTAGGATACCGCTTTAGACAGTCACCACTTTCCCCAAAGAATCCTGGGTACTGTAGTTTGTTAAGGGTGCTGAGAGTTGTTAGGAGACTTCTATTCCCCTTGTAGAATTAGAAATTCCCAGAGTTCCCATTGCAGAGCTACCTCAAAGCCCAATGCACACAAAGTATGCATGTGGGATCTGAAGTTTGTTCCAGTGGCAGCTAGTCCATGGAGTGGGTCTCCATAGATCTAAGAAATGTTCCCCTTTCCCCCATAAGCCCTTGTGAGAATGATGATGATGGGAGTACAGGGCCCCTTGTGTGTAGCAGAGATCTGTCAATGTCAGTTCTTCTAAGTTCTCATTTTTCCAGTTTTCTCCACATTTCTGCATCAGTGTGAGGTTTTTGGGTTTTTTAAATTTGTTTTTGTTTTTGTTTTAAATCATCGTGAAGATTCATCAGCACTCCAGTGCAAATTTATCATAATAAGTATGCAGTTTTGCCTAATATACCCATTTTTGCAAGCAATTTTCACTAATATAATGCGCCTCTGCATGTTATTTTCCCTCATGTAATGCATCTTAAGGCACACTTTCCTCTAATGTATGCATTTTGCATACAATATTTGGCTGGGGATCTGCATCACAAAATGTGGGAAAGTGTAAAGCATTTCTGCCAGCACTGAGCCTTAACTGCAGACCAAGCACATGCAGCCACCAACTCAAGGCCTATTGATGGATTATTGCAGATCCTACATGCCTTAAAAATAAACCTCTATATTGCCAACGCAAGCATGTGCAAAAGCCTGTAGGGTTTGTTTGCTTTCTGGGAAGTGATATTTCTCCTTATCTTGGAACCTTTTTTAGGCCACGGAGAGTCATCTCTTGTTGCTACTCTGCTATAAAACAAGAAAAGTCAACAAGTTAACTCAGTAACCAGCTTCAACCTTTAATGTTTGCATCGAGCTTTGGGGAAGATATGTATGATCCAAATGCTATCCCTTCCTAATACACCCTGTCTCCCATTCCTGCCCTGTGCTGAAATGCATCAGAGCAATGAGAGGAGAGGGAGCCATATGCTTTAAGTCGTTCCCTTCATTAAATCTGTTATCACCCAGAATCATTTTTAAAGGAGGATGCTGCATTAAGCTCACACAACACTATATTTGGGATTGTTTAGAGAGAATCCCATTAAACACTTCTTCCTGCAGACTCGGAAAAGGAGTAGAGGCCAACCTTTTGAGAATCAGCATGACACTTAAATGAATTATTCATGCACAGCTCTGCAAGATGGGCAAATTCCCTGCCAAGACTAGCACAGCGAGGGGTGTTATAAAACTGAAATTGGTGTGTGTGGGAAGCTGATGGAGACGATTGCAAGGAGGTGATCTCAGCTGAGAAACTTTAGACCTTTAAAACCATCTTCTTTGCAAGTCAGAGCTTTCTTTTGATGCCTTGGCTGACCCCTGACTCCCTTCCCCCCCTGCTTCTTAAGCAAACAATGTGCTAATGGAAATTAGACTACGTACATTAGGGGTTACAGGCATGCCTAACAGAACAGATGTGAAGAATGAATTTATGTTAGCTATACCTGTAATTTGGGGGGAATGTAACCACAAACACACATAAGAATGTGAACCACCAAGCAGGAGTGAGGGCATCCGGAATCTGAGCTCTTTGGAGTGGTTTCTGCAGAGTTGAGAGGATTGATGCTGGATGTTGTGAGGTTTGAGGGGGAAAGGTTACTCATACTATATGGGATTGTTTGTGGTGTACAGAAGACAGAGAGTCTCTCCATAAGCTTAGTGATTCAGGACTTACAAATTTGTCTGTGGAGTCTGCCCTTCAGTACAAGAATATCTGGGCCTTTGTATTGGGGATTTTATGGTGGTTTGTGAAAGATATGAGGCTTTATTAAAGGTTTCAATTGACATTATGTCACCAGTAAAAGTAAAGGGACCCCTGACCATTAGGTCCAGTCGCGGATGACTCTGGGGTTGCAGCGCTCATCTTACTTTACTGGCTGAGGGAGCCACGTTTGTCCGCAGATAGCTTCCAGGTCATGTGGCCAGCATGACTAAGCCGCTTCTGGTGAACCAGAGCAGCACCAGTAGGAGGTGGTAATAGGGCCTTTTGTTGCCCTTGTTATGCCATTCAATCCCCCAAAGGAGAAGAGTGAGGGTCAGCTCACAGATTATAGACATTCAGCTGTTTCATATGTAAGGTGACTCAGCATGTGGCCTGTTGCCACGGCAAGGAGTTTCCATGCCATCACAAAGCATTTGCTGTGATTTGTATAGAAATTGTTGACACAATAAGGGCAATCCAGTTTTAAGCCATCATATAGCTCAGCTGATACCACAGATCCAAAAGTTTCTTTATGAAACAATTTTATTGAAGGTTTGAAAGATTATTTATGGATGTTTATAACATTAAGACAGATCAATCTTTCCTTAACCTCAGTGTTGCCTTCCACATCTTTTAGAATTTGTAGACTTTTCCTGTTGTTGCCTTATATCAGTGGGATTTGCTCTGTTTATAATGTTTATGTGGCCTTTTGCTTTTTTGTCGCATACCATTCTGGGTGCTGTTTGGGGGATCTGGATAATCAATGCTAATCACAAATATAAATAGGTGAACTCCCCATGTGCTAGTAGGATGATTGGATGCCACACATGACTGGACTGCGGTTCCACTAATAGCTGTGAGGGAAAGGGAAAAGTTCTACCTGCTGAAGTTCCACTTATAACACATTTGGTTTTAATGTCCAAATGTTTGGCTCAGAACACATCTAGCGGATACTTGAGTATTCAACAGGATACTGAATCTCCTTGGTGGAGAGGCACCATAGCTCAGTAGAAGATGAAACACTGTCTGTGCCTGCATGTCCTCCTGAAAAGGATCAGTAGAGCTCTGAAATGCTCTTGCTGGAGAACCACTGTTGCATGATACTTCAATTTCCAAGTGGTGCGAGATTCCAGGGGAGCCAGGTGTTTACCTAGGGTTCATGCTTCCTTTGGAATGAGGTACAACAGGGACTGTAGTGTCTTTATGATATATGGTTTATTTACACAAATATACAACCTGAGCATATAATGAAGGGGTTCACAGCATGAACACCCCAAGAGGGTCTTGCTTCTTCCATAGCCACAGCCTTGGATTCCAACAGAAATCAGGCATGGCTCTGAAGGATCTTACCATACAGCCACCCCCCCCCAAAAAAAAACCCCTGATAAGAATACTGTACTAGGTTAATCCGTGGGCTGGCTCTGTATATGGCATGTTTGTGTGTAGCTTTGGGATGACTCACACCCTGGCCAGCACCTTTTTAATCTCCTGTCCTCGGGCAGATATAGAAGCATGATAAGCCACATCCAACAGGTTAAAGAACAGTGTTTTGATTCCACAGAATGGGAAGTGATGTTACTGTGTTCCGTGAAGTGGGACTATTGTTCTTTGTTCTCTCTCTTTGCTGTCTGATGCTAGAGAGAGAGGCAGCCATGTTGCAGTGCTCCGTATGTGTTTATATGTAAATAAAGTAGATTAGCAAAAATGCTGAGTTGCTGAGATCTGTTACGCAACTGCGCAAACTTGGCGGATTCGTAAGCATGCTAATGCTTTTTGGCATTAGTCGCTGTGATGATGAGGCTGCAGAAAGCTTTTGAAGCTCCCAAACGATCGCCCAGGAGGGAGGGAACATGCCAGTCGGGCATGTGTCTCTGCCAGGGTTGTACTCAGCCCTCTTTGCCAGGTCAAACCCCATCTCTGCTATCCAGGAAAGAAAGAACAATGCAAATTGACAGCTGTATGGATTAAAGTAGGCATGTCCAGAGTCTGTTTCGGGGGTCAGTTTAATCCACCCCCTGGGGTAAAATCCTAAAAAAGCTCAACAACTTCAACCCTAAAAAAAGCTCAACATCATTGGTGGTTGGCCCTTTGGTTGGGCCTCATGGCCCTTTACTTCATCAAATCTGGCCCTCTTTGAAAAAAGTTTGGACACCATTGGATTAAGGCTGTGGGAATACACTCCGTGGGTTCCTTTGAACCCGCGATTATTTGCTTTAAGTTAATGTTATGCACTATTTTATGTATTCTTCCGTTTAGAAGTGAAAGCGAAAGCAGGGCTCAGTAGGCGTCTCGCCACTGAGATCCCTCCGCCTAGACTTTTTGGTTCCAGAGGTTTGAATTTGTGAATGATCAGTTATTCTGCTTCCCGCCTTTTTTGGGAGTAGCAACAGCATTCCTATTGGTAAATTTATCGATCATGATGTTGCACTTGGTTGTCAATAAAAGGCTGCGGCTCCCCGTATTAGGCGGACAGTCAGAGTTAGGGTTCAGATGATTTAGATGTAGATAGTTAGGGTTTCGGGGTATGGGTTGGTTGGGTTGGAAGCGTGTGCAGGAGGTAGGGAGGTTAGCTTGTGGAAGAATTGGCGGTTTAGGCTTAGATAGCTTTAGTCTTAGGTAGCCTAGAACTTGCGGAAGAATTTGGCAGTTCAGGGTCGGCTAGCCTAGGGAATGTTAGAATAGTTTAGGCATAGAAAAAGGAAATAGCCTATGCGGGTCAGCCAAAGCCATCTAAAAGAAACAGTGATTGTCTGTCTTTATTTCGTCTCGATTTTATTTTTCGTAGTCTATGAGCGCTTTTTCCTGGCCGTAGTTTTGGCCACCTTTTATTTGGGTACTTTAACTAAGGGAACAACTTGGGAGGTAGCAAGTGCTCGCAGGCACTTTTACGAGGCACTCTTTTTCTTCGAACGACTCACGCACCTTCAGATTAAGCCTGGCGGACAACGGCCGGTGTGAGTTTAAGCTCCGGAATTATTGGCCGTCCCGTTCGCAGGCTTGGCCGGTGCCCGTGCGGGAACGCATGTGAGGCGCTGGCCGCAGATCCCCGGCAACTGGAATCCCGTGTGCAGTTGACCTAATCCTGCACGCGGGAGGCTCCAGCAAAGAATCCCCACAAAGGCCTTTGAGTTCTACCCATATTTGTGGGGATTTGATGCTTTGAAGCAGTATTCCATAAATGAATAAAGCTGATGTCATTGGTGGGCCACCCCACTGAGCATGCAGACTAAGACTGAAGCAAAGATGTATTTTTATTTTTTTAAAAGCAAGGACCTGAGTGAGTAGTCAATAAGAATAAATAAACGCAAACCTGAAATTACGTTATCTGGTCATACACTACAGCTTCCCTTTCCTGACCTCACTCAGTGCTGAGGGAGGAGGGAACTCACATAACAGACAATATGAATAATGCAAAAGGTTTAAGGATGAAAATAACGATTAACACAAAACCCCTGAAAATTGTACGGTGGCATTAAAAAAGAAAAGAAAAGCCAGAAAACAATTGGGTATACCAGTGACGATTGCTGGGGATTCTTTAATAATTGATTCTACAATTAATTGAAAACGATTTAAATTTTGCCTAAAGCAGCCATTCCCCTGCACTATTTCATCGTTTCCTCTCCACGGTTGCCGTTGTCATTGTTTTGAATGCACTGACACTTTGGAAACATTGCCAAAACAGCAGGAAAGTAATGAAAAATATATATAGTGCTGAGATCTTCTAGGCTTTTCAAATAGCTCTTTTAAAAGATCTTGCAAATCATCTCGAGAGAATATTCCCAACTGGCTCGCTTATGCACGCTACGTTAAACTCTGCAGCAACCTGCTGTGTCGCAACAGTCATGACCCCAAACCCTTGAACAGTTTGATTGGACATGGGTTCAGTGCCAGTTCTTAAGAAATCTGAACAGAGAAACAGATTTTCTTCAAAAAAAGAAAGAAAGAAAGAAAAAAGAAATCCCAGCAGGATTATCATCCTTCTGCAGTTTCGGAGTGGAACATAATGTGATAATTTAATTGTATACTTAAATGCAATTGGAGTATCACATATGTTGATCTCAGAACCAATATGTCCATGACATTCAATCTAATCTGACAAAAGCAACTAATTGATACAAGAAAGAACAGATTTCCTAGCTTAGATGTAAAAGTGGCCACTAAGCCAGTCAGAGGTTTGGCATGCCCTCAAGTTCATTCCATCTTGCTCAAAAGGATTCCCCATTCCCATTAGGATTCTTTCACTGGAACCAGTTTCTTGGCATAGCCGAGACTCCCTGTCTTTAGGGCAGCCCTGCCATGATGCAGGATGAGGTAGGGACGAATGAGGTATCTTTTAAAGGCCAGACTCTGTGCTGCATGATTTGCACTGCACCTCTTAAGCAAGCCTGCTGCCCACAGGTAGAATGACAGATGCTGCCCTGGTGCCAGTGTTGGAATATGATTCATCTGTCAGTCCAGTCGGCTCCACCTCACACAATTGTAATTGTTGTAGTGTGAACACCCAACTAGAGCTTGGTTGGCACTATTTTGTTGCTGTGCTGGTGTTGGAGGGAAATGTGTCTTGAATGTTTTCCCATTCTCCTTTAAATTCCTTCCAATTCTGCATGAGATATAGGCCTCTTGATCAATTTTTTCTGTTTCTTGGGGGATATAAAACATGGCGTCATGCATATATATGTTTCATTTATAGACTTACATGCAGATTAGAAGCAGAACTGGATTTCGCATTGCCTTTCCCTTGTTACATTTAGTATGTTCTTCTTCTTCTTTGGTGATGACGTGTAGCTGAGTAAGATCATCTTCGATGAACATGGTCTTAACGCTGTGTCCATGACTGTGGAGGCCAATTCTTTATCCACACATCCTTTCACAGTGGAGACGTAGGTTTCTGGGTGGGAGTAGATCTTGGTGAGGATTTGCCAAACAGGCCTTCCTCTCAGATTGTTTCTCCCTTTCATCCTGAGTTCGTGTTTTTTCAAAGTCCACAATGCCTTTGGTAGATGCCATTCTCCAATTGGAGTGCTCACAGCCCAGTGTTTCCCAGTTGTCGGTGTTTATACTACTTTTTTGTTATTTGCCTTGAGAGCATCTTTAAACCTCTTTTGTTGTCCACTGGCATTACACTTTCCATTCTTAAATTGGGAATAGAGGAGTTGCTTTGGAAGATGGTAATCAGGCAGGCATCCGAACCACATGACCAGTCCAACAAAGTTGATGTTAAAGAATCATTGCTTCTACACTGGTGATATTTGCTTCTTCCAGTACACTGGCTTTAATTCGCCTGTCTTCCCAAGAGATGTGTACAATTTTTCAGAGACACCGTTTATGGAATCTTTTGAGGAGTTGGAGATGGCATTTATAAATGGTCCATGTTTCACAAGCATACAGTAAAGTTGGTAGTACAATAGCTTTGTAAACAAGGATTTCGGTTTCCCTACGACTGTCCTACTCCTCAAACACTTTGTGCTTCAAGCGGGTGTGCATTTCCAATATTAGTTCCTTTTGCAATAAATAAATAAATAATCATTAGAGGTTTTCTGAGAGGGAATTTCACCAGCTTTCTACACTTCTTAGTGAGTGCTGATCTTATGCTACTTGGGGTACTTGTTAGGACCATTCATATGGTGATGAAGAATCACCATCGAAACACCATCGAAACATCCGGAAAAACTGTACTAGGTTTTTGGATCATCCATCATCGCATGGGTACAGGACTGTGATTGCTGAAAGGCTTGTTTGCCTCTTTCAATACCGATGGACTATATTGTATAATTTTGTTTGTGCATCAGTGATGGACTTTTATTTTCTGTGATTCTATTACATAGAAAGCCTTGTTTGGCCTCAGTGATATTGATTGACTGCCTTCTCTAATTGCGTTCATACAATATTGATTTATTTGTTATTTGTATCTCCATCATATGTTCTCTGTTTAAGAATTGTGAAATAATACAGGTTATACATATTTTGTTAGAACATTATTAGCCACGGGTTGCCTGTTATTGCTTAAAGTTTGTCTGTTTTTGCAACACAGGACATTTCCTTTGTTACTTAGCATTGCACCAGGGTCTGATACTCCAAGCAAAAATGATTATTACAATTTATTACCCACCCTTCACCCCAAGGTTCCAAGGTGGGTTACAACAACTAACACATTATGGTTGCATGGCCTTCCAAGTCACATATCTATGCAACCAAGTTAGATTCTGAATGACCTGCAAACTGGAGTGAAATCTACCCGTTCATAATCTATGTAATGATGTCTTTGTTGAAAGATTTGGTAATGTTATTTCTAGAGATGTTGTTACATATACTAGGCCATGAATTTTAAAGGTACATCTATTTTTATATTTCAGCTGTTTACTTGAACTTCACTAAAATTCATGCAGTAGGTGCTGTAAAGTAATCAGTATATCTATATGAGAGGGAGGGAGAGTTTCCTCCAAATAACAAACATAAAAAAATCCCTAGCATCTCTGGCAAACAGAACAAAAAGAAACTTGGGAAACATATGCTTTAAAATTGACTTAATATACTGTAACAGATAAAACTTTTATGTCTGCAGAGGATGGTTGCTAACCTGAAATACTGCAATATAACATTATACCTAGGCTGCGCTAGACACCTCTACAACTTCTCAAAGATATGTGAGGGCCTTGTGGCATTTGCCAGACAACATGTCAAACAGAAATAGGAGATTATATATGCATGCTTACTGCTTTCTCTTGGACTGAACGTGTTTCAGGACCCTGCATGAGATTTCAGAAAGCTTTAATCCTATAAACCATCAGAAATGTCTGCACATAGAAAATTTCTTATTTAGCTTAATAAGTTTTAATTGATTGACTCTCTTGCTTTTTGCTTGACTAATTAACCAATTAAAAATGAGCATGCCAGTATCACAGTGCAGAAGATATTTGAGGCTAGTTAATGATGATAACAGTTTCTCTGAACAAATACCAGAGACAAATCATTCATTGTTTGAAGACTCATTTTAAGTGCAGCTGAATGAAAAGATTATGTTGTTTTCAACTGTGCCATCATTATTCCAATTCAAGTTTACATTTTAGATCTTACATTAGTAAACTAATCAATTAGTTATACCGGGGGAATTAAAAATGCTTTCTTTTCTACTTAACACTATAATATATTTTGAGAAAGCTGGGTATTGCTAAGAGCTTTTTCACTATTCAAACGTTTTTAAATGAATTCCTCTGTAGTTCTGATCCAATACAGTAGCAAAGTATCAATTACAGAGTTGGAGTAGGCCCTGTAGATATCTGGACTATGTCCTGATCGATGCAGAAATCAATGCTACGCACTTCCAAATGCATGTAATAAAATAAAATAAAATGTAAATATAAAGAAATAATAAACTGGGACAAATGTCAACGTCACATAGAGAAAAAAATGTAGATATTTGGACTTTAGTATTTAAATTTTCATTTTTAAAAATCTGTTTGCCACATTACACGGGACTCAAGACTTTTGATTAGTGTTATCAACAAGCTCAAATGACTGCTGGCATTTATAGGTTCAAAAAGAAAAGTGGCTATTGCTTTGCAGTCACAGTATGTTGTAGTCCCACTTGCAATTTTCCTACTCCTACAGTCAGTATAACCTAATCAGTCTACTGAACATCGGGCTTCTACCTTGCCCTCTACCAGGAACATTGTGTTCTTTCTCCCTCACTGTTTTCATTGAGATGCAGGCAAAGTGGTCCTGGGCCAGTCTCAGAAATAACTTTAAGGGGAAAAGTGGTCCTGGGCCAGTCTCAGAAATAACTTTAAGGGGAAAGGTTTAAACACACACACACACACACTGAATAAAGCTGATCTCCCCACCTTTTGGATTTTTTTGGGATAATTCTTGCCCTCCCTCCTGCATCCATCCATCAACATTCCTGGCTTCTCAACCCTCACTCCATCCACTTGAACCATCCCACTCACCAAGCAAATTCTTCCTGTGGAACACCCTCCCATCAGATGTCAAGGAAATAAACAACTATCTGCCTTTTAAAAGACATCTGAAGGCAACCCTGTTTAGGGAAGTTTTTGATGTCTGAAGTTTTATTCTATTTTTAATATTTTGTTGGAAGCCGCCCAGAGTGGCTCAGGAAACCCAGCCAGATGGTTTGGGTATTGTTGTTGTTTAGTTGTTTAGTCATGTCCGACTCTTCGTGACCCCATGGACCAGAGCACACCAGGCACTCCTGTCTTCCACTGCCTCCCACAGTTTGGTCAGACTCATGTTGGTAGCTCCGAGAATGCTGTCCAACCATCTCGTCCTCTGCCGTCCCCTTCTCCTTGTGCCCTCAATCTTTCTCAACATAAGGGTCTTTTCCAAGGAGTCTTCTGTTCTCATGAGGTGGCCAAAGTATTGGAGCCTCAGCTTCAGGATCTGTCCTTCCAGTGAGCACTCAGGGCTGATTTCCTTCAGAATGGATAGGTTTGATCTTCTTGCAGTCCCTGGGACTCTCAAGAGTCTCCTCCAGAACCATAATTCAAAAGCATCAATTCTTCGTTAATCAGCCTTCTTTATGGTCCAGCTCTCACTTCCATACATCACTACTGGGAAAACCACAGAGAGCCAGTGTGGTGTAGTGGTTAAGAGCAGTAGACTCATAATCTGGTGAACAGGGTTCGCATTTCCGCTCCTCCACGTACAGCTGCTGGGTGACCTTGGGCTAGTCACACTTCTTTGAAGTCTCTCAGCCCTACTCACCTCACAGAGTGTTTGTTGTGGGGGAGGAAGGGAAAGGAGAATGTTAGCCACTTTGAGACTCCTTTGGGTAGCGATAAAGCGGGGTATCAAATCCAAACTCTTCTTCTACTTTAACTATATGGACCTTTGTCGGCAAGGTGATGTCTCTGCTTTTTAAGATGCTGTGTAGGTTTGTCATTGCTTTTCTCCCAAGAAGCAGGCGTCTTTTAATTTTGTGACAGCTGTCACTATCTGCAGTGTTCAGTTATAAATTGTTGTTGTTGTTGTTGTTGTTGTTGTTGTTGTTGTTGTTGTTGTTGTTCCTCAGTCTTTCCTTACATCCTCAGTGAGAATGGCAACAGGGAGAAAGGTTGGGTTTCCCCCTTTTCTTTCCATTAACTATCATGCTTGCTACTGACAGCAGGGGTCCATGAGAAACATAGTTATCCAAGGGGCTTTTTAAGAGGAATACGCTTGTTCACCTTCCCTGCTGCTTCTGCCACCATCAAATTAAGGGAAGGAAGAGGGATTCATCTTGGGGTTGGAAGGAATGGTGAGGAAGAGTGGAGACAATATATTGCCCCTTAATTTAGCTTGGGAACTTTTTTTTTTTTCCTTTCAGGTCTCCACTCCTCACTTGAATTCCCAGAAAAGTAACGAACCATGGTGTCATGGACTGGGCACAGGAGGAATGGTGAAACTGAGGTTGCTTATTTTAAAGTTTTGTTTTATTATGTTTTGTATTGCATTAGATTGTTATAAGATGTACATTTTTTTTATTTCTTCTGCTTGTAAACTGCCTTGAGTATTGTAAGATAGAAAGACGGTATACAAATAAAAATTATTATTATTATTATTATTATTATTATTATTATTATTATTATTATTATTCCAGAGAAGAGGAAGACAGTTCAGATTTACAACAGGGGTTTGCAGGAGGTCACAGCTCAGAGACAGATGAGGGGGAAAGTTGGGAAATAATGGGAGAGGAGGAGGGGGACAAGGAAGCACCAGGGGGTTGACAGCTGATGGACACAGTATCCTTAGAAAGCATTCCAGTCCAGTCCCCTTTCCCAGAACCTGGCGAGCCTTGAAAGTAGGTGAGCAAAGAGCTCAAAGGCAGAGGGCGCTTGTCAGCACCCGTAGGGATGACACATGAGGAAGTGGGAGGGGGGTGGAGATTCACTTGGGACAATGCCATTACCCAAGAGGCTGTGTTCCAAATCCTCTCTCTTTAAATACTGGATAAAAAGTGGATGGTAAATAACTTTTCCTTGTCTTTGTATGTTCCTGGGCAACTGGCCGTGGGAGTTGCTTGCAGCCACCTGACACATGGATATCTTAAGAGGACCGACTCCTCTCTCTGGTTAATAATTACTGTTTTATATCAAACCTAAATAAAAGTTTGGTGAAAACCAAAAGCTTTTTCAGTGCTTTGGGACTTTTGGTGGTGGTGGGCTTAAAGCTAATTTTACTGCCTCTGTTATTTTAGGAATTGATGGAAGACCTTCAGTTGCCTATTAAAAAAATAAATTAAGCATGGGCTGAAGAATGACACCTGACTATAAGATTGGCCAGCCTTTTAGGACTCAAATAGGCTGGACTTCCGCAGCAGTGGGAACTGCAGGGAGTCTAGAACCATCCCATAATACTGACAGCTGATTAATTGGAAAGGCTCCTACAAAGGCAGACAATTCTCAGGCCAGCAATTTTATGTTCATGTTATTTAGGACTTCTTGTACATACAATGCTTGGTTGAATGAACTCCTCCGGGGGAAGTATTAAATGTGTTGTAGAAAGATAATGCCCATGGCACACTCCCACTGGCTATCAGCCAGGGATTCAAATATTAATCTCTTGGGTGTGCAGCAGTTCTCTGTGAGCTGAATATTAATTGTCTCCTCTGTAATACAAAAGCTAATGAACACTATTCCTTCAGATAAGGATGCATGCCTAACATATTTTGTATGCTATCTATCATAGGAACATTTTGTCAATATACAATGATGCCGAACATGTCTGCTTCAAAAACACCCAGTTATTTATAGTAAGAATTAATCAATAACATTTCCACCCATGTAGATCAATTTGTCCTATGGAGATGGGCAGCTGGTAAGCTTTACCTGCCTTTTCCCTGGAACACCGCATTAAATAAGGAACATTACACCCAGTACCAAGCAGGATAAAAATGAAGCTGAGAGGTAGACAAAGCCTGAGTATTCAGAAATACTCTGTTTCTCCATTGAGACATAGCAAAATAACCTAAACTAAAATATAATGAGCACAATTCAGAGAAAGCAAGACCTGTCTAATGCCCACTGATATCAACAAAGCTTGTATACACAACTGTGTGCTTAAGTTCCATTGGCTTCAATGGGGCTTTAAGCTTGGCAGAATTGCTTTAGTTTGCACACATTGTTTCTGAATCTGCTTCCAACTGTGTGAGTCCCAATCCACCTCTACCTAGCTGTGCATAAAATCTGCTAGCCCCAGAGGGGCTGGATGAGCACTGCAGTGCTAATGCTGATGCACATTATAATTCACATCCACATCAGTGCTGAGTTCAGAGGCCTGGAACTCTTAGAAATAAGAAGCTTTGCTGAGGCTAGGGTTATTAAATATACCCATGCAAAGAAGACTGGATGCAATCAAGACCCACCTGAGCACAAGAGCCACACACCCCCACCACACTGGATATGCTACAAAAGTCTGCCTTGAAGCAAGCTCAACCATAGAGTGTCAAATGACAGCAAACAGCACCTGGTGATGGGTGATGACCCCACTCCATAATAGGTGTATTCCATAGCAAGTGATACCAGTGCTCCAATGCCAAGTCCTGATATGTCTTCCACTGGCTAGCAAAAATGATAAGTGCCACTAACGCCATGTCAATAACCAGTTATTTTGATATTATATTTTCCTTTTCATCTCCCAAAATATTTAGCGCTAACAATGTTTTCATCCCACAGTATTTATGCATTCGCTGGATAGACAGCCTATTGGAGGGAAAAGAAGCATAGGTACCTCATTCTCATCTGCAAGTCACTTAACTAGGGGTCAGTCCTATTTAGACCGGGGGGGGGGCACTGGCTGCATGATCATCTCTTTGGCTGGAAAAGCAAGAAGGCTGCAGGTGTGAATCAGAAGCCTTGGCCAACTTGTCTCATCTCATCTTCTATTTCTCACCTGTAAAATGGTAATAACATCAATGTTCCTGACACGGTTGCTGTTAGAATGGACAAGATGAAGGTGTCAAGTATGGATCATATTGGAAGTATATAAGTTGGAGGTAAATAAGTAGTGAGCTGTATTTTATGGATTGTTTCTGATGTCAAACTATTGCGCAATGAAGTGACTAATGCATAATAAATCTATCCTGCCACAAATATAATTTCCATTTCCGTCCTGAATTTCCTGCATAGAAAAAAAAGTGAGATTTGTGCCTGCTAAATTCCCCAAAACCCAACACCTCTAACCTTGGTAAATTCATGCTACATTTGAAAAAAAAAAAATATCCAGGAAATTCTGCTTTCTTTTCTGACACATCACAGTTAATTTGATATATGTATTGTGAATGCATCTTTCTGTCTCGTGATCCCCAGAAGTCTGAACCTATGGAAGGGGCTTTTGTTGCTGATGTAGCTTGCCCCTTTCTCCTTGATTCAGTAGGATGTCATTCATTTGGGTCCTCGTTATATTTCTCCCCTGTGGATATTCACATTGAGAATGGATGCCGTTGACTATGTGATCTAGTTTTCTTCCGCTTCTGATGTGCTCCTTTGTGATATACACTTCACCTTTATCTAGGAGGAACAGTCATATTGATGCTACCATTTCTGTACTGGGGTAGATGGATGTTGCTGTTTGATGCTGGCACATTTAGAATTGCTGAAAAGTAAATGATTGACATGACTCGAATCTCGTTTCCATATGAAGGTTTTGGAATGTCGCTGCCTATCAAATCCATTTTTACTGCCAGTAGTAGCATACAAGTGAGCCATTTTACTCCCAGAACCCATCAGTCTCTCTCTCTCTCTCTTTCTCTTTCTCTCCTGTATGTACTTAAAACATAGCAAAGGAAATAGGGATGTCCTCCAAGGAAAGAAATGATGTTGTGACACAACAGAGAAATCATTGTCTGGAGAATAATGTTTAGTATCGCAGATAGAACTGCAGCTGAATAATGAAGATATGACTCTTGGGAAGTATAGGTGCTGATGATGTTTGTTCTCCAACCCACTGCACAAAGGATAAACAAAAATGATGTATGCGATGCACATTTATTATCCTCTAAATAAATATTGGTTGCTAACACCCTAATCATCCAGCCCAGACTGGTTAGTACTTCAAGGTGTCCTGCAACAGCAATGCACAGGCATGGTGCAGATAGATGGATTGACACTACTAGATGCCTGTGCATACTCAGGAAACAGAAATGGGGGTTGATCAGAGGGGAAGCAGACATTTTGGTTCATTAAGGTGGGGGGGGGGAGTGGAATCCAAAATCCACAATTAGGCGTTACCTTTCTTAGGACCAAGCAAAACATAAGAAAAGCCTGCTGCGCTGGGCTTACTCACTATTTTGTGACTTTCTGGACACAGCAATCCTCCTGAATTCCAGTTACTGGAAATTGCAGCGGGTGTGTGTGTGTGTGTGTGTGTGGCTCCTCCCGTCTCTCATGCATCCCGGCGTGCGTCATCAGACACCCCCTACCCCAATACTTTATTCAAGCTGGTGCCCTTGTTAAACGGTGAGAGCAAACACATTGGGGGTTTTATAGTGTAGGTTGCATGGTGTTCCCAAATGTATGAGGAGCCTCCACAGACACAAAAGGCTCTGGAGTGTGTGTGTGTGTGTGTGTGTGTGTGTGTAGTTAGTGATTCCCTATGCCATCTCTCACCTGTTTACTGTCAACGTTGAAAAACACCTGGAAACAGCTAAAGGGGATAGCATTCTTACCAGATTATGCTTTACTATGTGCTATGCATTGCCCCTGGGACTGAGATAAAGAAACACACATTTGGCAGATCTCCAAAGGCAGGCACAGGAACCTCCGGCACTGCCACTAGTTTAACCATTGCAGAGACCCCACAAAGAGTAAGCAAAATGGCAGGTTGGTCAGTTTAACACTCGAGCTGCAAAAGCTAAACTATGCCAGCAACATGTGGAGTTCACTTGCTCTTATACTGCCTAGAAAACTAGCGAACTATAGTTTAGCAAATCATTATCAAAATAATCCCATTAAGAAACCGCACCTTGTAATTTGGAATGTAAAACGTTTCTCACCATATCAATTTGCTTGGATGGGAATGGGTGTCTTTGCTCTTTTCTTCTCCATCATGGAAGGAACTGTTATGCAGACTTCAGAATGACAGCATTAAGCACTAACATTAGGGTGCTGGTGGTTGCTAACTTACTGTGTAAAAGCAGTAAGCTTTCCATCTGTCAGTCAAAAACTGAGGCGTTTTGCTAGGCTGAATAAGCTAAACACTGAAATGCACCTTGATATACTCCAAGTGCTGAACGAACGTATAATAGCAATAACATGATTTATACAGCTGGCTTCTTTCCTCATGAAGGGACAGGGATGTGTTGCAGTTTGGGGTTTGTCTGTGGTTTTCTTTTTTCCTATTGTTTTGATTTTTGCTGAAGAAGCAATTGCTTCTGAGGCATCGAGAACGGCTCTGCCGAATTTGCCTTGACAGTTTCATGTCACTTATTTCAGGACTCTCTTCAACACATTAGGAAAAGCTTTCCCAAAATGGCATGGTGCAAAGCAGTTTCCCTGGTTTGTTTTTAAAGTGGAGCAGGAACAGGTAGATGATGCTGAATGCCCAATAAAATTATTAGACGACTCATTACGTTTCGAGGTCTACTCCTCAGATTTGGACACCTAAAAGTATGAATATATTTCACATGCTGTTAGTCAGCTCCCTGTTGACTGCACTGTTTAATATATAAAAGGCATCTTTAGACACATGAAGAGCCTAGGAAGAATCTGACAACTATACCAAAATGATAGTTATTGCACTTTCATATAGCAGTGTCATATGACAGTTTTGGGGTATATCCATATCATAGACTTAAACTAGTTTAACAAAATTCCTTTTCCCAGGGAACTCTTGGAATTGTAGTGCTGCAGCACTCATGACAAACTACAGTTCCCAAGGTTCTTTGGAGAAACCATGACTCTTAAAGTGGTATAAGCTCGATATACCTCTAAAGCACGGATGAGGCCTTGGTATTTTTCACCATTACATCATACCTGCATAAACAAGCCCATATAGCAACTCATAATCAACAATAATTAAGAAAGAACAAGAAGAATTGTTTATTGAACAACAGCGGAAGAGCCCCTATAATGTGACAATGGGCTATCATTGCAAGCTGTTCCATAAATCTCTATTGCTACTACTGGTTACAAATCTACTCTTCAGCAAAGAAAAGCCATAACAGCCTTCTTATTGCCTGTCTTTGGGACCTATTGAGTACAAATGAGCCTGCTGTGGTCTCTTGAATTGCTTCCTCTTTGAAACAATATGTTCCAATCAATTCTTATTCCATCTCCCTCCCTCCTCTTTCCCCAAGGTACCTCTTGGGAGTCTCTTCGGCACTGACAATTAATTTCTCTCCTCTATTGACTCCCCATCAGGAATCCTTCTGGTTGGTTCTTCGGTTCCACCAGACACAGCAGGATCTTCTGCTCTTTTTCTTAACAGCGGGGACCTTTCCTCACTGTTGTAATTCCCACCCTAATCTTTCATTACACAGCAGGTCACTGCTTCCTAAATCCAGCACTGTCAGGGGATGCAACAGGGCAGCAACTAGTACCAGGTTTGAAGTGAAGACATTTTGGAATTCCGTGTTCTTTCTTGCAGTTGTCTCTTGTGCTGTGTCGTAGAAGGTGTGCCTTTTCAATATAAACCGGACACAACTAAATTATGAACTTTTGACCTGCTTACTTACTTGAGAGGCAGCAGGAACATGCAATTATTAGCGCTGCAAGTGGTATAACTCTTCTCCCTAAATAACCTGCTTAATCAAAGTGTTTCCCAAGAGGTCTGCAAATCAAATTGTAGATAAGACCCTCAAAAAAAAAAAAACAAATATTGATGAATACAGATTAAACAGCAAAAATATTTAGTTGGCTAATTGTGAGTGCTAATTTTAATTAGCTGCCTGCAACTTAAGACTTTGTTTCTGATCCATTACGGTAACAAGAAATGAAAAATGCTCTTTTTACTCAAACAGAAACATCAAATTTTGTTATAAGTGACATTCAGGGTGAATGTTAGACCATGATAAACCTTCATGTACTGAAAACCATGAGAAAGGAGAGTGCTCTTTTGCTTAGGTTCTGCTTGCAGGTTTCTATATGCATCTGGTTGGCCACTGTAGTAACAGGATCCCAGACTACATGGACCATTGGCCAGACGCAGCAGGTTCCTCTTATGTCATTATCTAGACACTATAGCTGTTTAATGTTAGTCATTCTTCGGAGTTGGGCAGGTATATTTTTTTTTTCCTTCCTAGGATGCTCCTTCTCTTGGATGGCCTTTGTTGTGAATTCACAGAATTGGACTATTGGATAATTTCTCACTGCAAATAATTTCACTGCAAATGTATATTTTTTAAAAAACCTGTACCCTAAAGTCCTCACCCAAATAAATAGAAAATCTTACCCACTCTACATAAGGATGAGCACACAACAAAGAAGCTGCAGGCATAGGTACTTACCCACCCAATTAAAGGAACAAACACCTGGATAAGTAAAACTGGTTTTGCCTAGTGTGCAAAAACAATCCTCAATGGTGCCAGGCATACATAGGACCTGCAAAGTCAGGGTGATATAACCTCGAAGTCTTGGTGTTGTGTTACAGAACTTGGCTCGGGATCCCTTCCAATGATACAATTCTATGATTCTATTATCTCTTTCATTCAGCCCAGAAACTTTCCCCACTTCCAGCAGGATTAGCCATGGCATGTGGACACCCTCTAATTTCAGGTGCATTCCCAGACCCTCCAAGTGTCCCTGTTTTTTTCCCAGGAACAGTCCCGGATTTACAAAAGCTGTCCCAGTTTCTGATTTGATTCCAGAATGTCCCAGTTTTCCTTAGGACATCCCTATTTCTTTTGGCAAAATGTTGGAAGGAATGGAGAAAACAGGGGACCTTCTCAGTAGTGGGGCCCTCCCTGTGGAACACACTCCAGTCAGATGTCAAGGAAATTAACAACTATCTGACTTTTAGAAGACATCTGAAGGCAGCCCTGTTTAGGGAAGTTTTTAAGTATTGATGTTTTTATTATGTTTTTAGATATGTTGTAAGCTGCCCAAAGTGGCTGAGGAAACCCAGCCCAAAGGCCGGGGTATAAATAATAAAATTATTATTATTATTATTATTATTATTATTATTATTTGTTGTTGTTGTGTATTTATATTTCTCTAAGTAGCAATTCGTTTAAAAACATATCTGAAAATTGCTAAGCAAGTCAAACTGTTACAATGTGCTGTCAATTTACCATAAATCACAAGACCTGGCTAATTGTTCCGAATAAACACATTAACTTAATCCAAGCTCAGTGTGGAACAAAGATAAGATCTAGTAAATGAATCATCTGGAAGCCCTTTGAAATCAGGTTGCCCAACACTATGATAGTGATACATATAATGTAGTGAGCACATTCACATAAAAGACTCCTCTCTGTGACCTAGATCAGAGCTTGCTAAATAAGAGAACACTAATAAATAAATAACACTAATAAATAGTCCCATGGACTGCAAGAAGATCAAACCTATCCATTCTGAAGGAAATCAGCCCTGAGTGTTCATTGGAAGGGCAGGTCCTGAAGCTGAGGCTCCAATACTTTGGCCACCTCATGAGAAGAGAAGACTCCCTTGAAAAGACCCTGATCTTGGGAAAGATTGAGGGCACAAGGAGAAGGGGACGACAGAGGACGAGATGGTTGGACAGTGTTCTTGAAGCTACCAACATGAGTCTGACCAAACTGCAGGATGCAGTGGAAGACAGGACTGCCTGGCGTGCTCTGGTCCATGAGTTCACGAAGAGTCGGAGACAACTAAATGACTAAACAATAACAACAAAATAAGTTTCTATTTAAGCAAGTTTAAACAAGCTGGAGTATTTTCTGCAGTGGCACTTACCTGGCAAACAATACAGGGAGCTGGTTCCCAGTAAAACAATAAATTTGCAATCCTAGACCTACTGACTGCAGATTAATTCCCATTGAATTCAATGGGGCTTACTTCTGACTAGACATAGACTCATAAAATTGCAGAATTGGAGGGGATCCCAAGGGTCATGTAGTCCAAACCCTTGCAATGCAGGAATCACAACTAAAGCATCCATAACAGGTGATCACCCAACCTCTGCTTAAAAACCTCCAAGGAAGGAGAATCCGCCACCTCCCGATTGAGCCTGTTCCATTGTAGAACAGCTCTTACTGTCAGAAAGTTCTTCTAGAATCTAGATGTTTAGTAAGAATCTCCGTTCTTGTAACTTGAAGCCAGTGGTTTAAGTTCTCCCCTCCATAGCAGAAGAAAACAAGCTTACTCCATCTTCCATGTGACAGCCCTTAAGATACTGCAGTTGAAGATGTCTATCATATCTCCTCTCAGCTTCCTCTTTACCAGGCTGAATATATCCAACTCTATCAAACGTTCCACCTAAGGCTTGGTTTCCAGACCCTTGATCATCTTGGCTGCTCTCTGCTCATGTTCCAGCTTGTCAATATCCTTCTGAAACTGTGGTACCCAGAACTGGACACAGTACTTCAGGTGTGGTCTGACCAAGGCAGAATAGTGTAGTACCCTTACTTCCCTTGATCGGGACACTCCTGTTGATGCAGCCTAGAATAGCATTTGCTTTTAAGATCATGCTGTAACGATGCAATCATATACACATGTTCTCAGAAGTAACTGCCATTGGGTTCAATGGGGCTTACTCTCCTACAGTAGTTGTGTATCCTTCAGACTACAGCTTGACTATTCAGATGTACTCTCAGCTCCAATTTAGCTGCCCTGAAAATCATGTAAATGAACCTTCATTTCTCTAAGTTGGTTCAACTTGTTTTTCAAGCTGATTTCTCAATACCAGACAGCTTGACAACTTTGAGCTGAATCCTTTTCTTCTTATAATCAAGATAATAAGCCCTAAAAATTGATAGATTTCACCACAATGGGAAATACCCATTAATTGTTGACATAATTGAGTCTTTACAGAGTAATTGCACACAATTATCATCTCCCTGCTGTCAGATTTATTTTAGTAATTGACTGCATCATCCAGGAATTACAGACAGAAACCTTGATTATTGGTTCAATTAACCTTAAAGCATCTTGCCTTTTGCTTCAAGAGATGCTTTAGCTTCCCAGGCAATCGGCAAACTTACCAAGAACATGGCTCAGTGATTCACAGGCTCTCAGGCTGCTGCATGAATTTCATCTTAGCTTAATTATTTGATAACTGAAGTCAGGTTTAGGAGAAGCAACAGTGGAAAGTGTTGTTTAGCCATTTTAGCTCTTCATTCACATATTTTCCATCTTCTCCCCTCATAAGCAAAATTTTCCTGTAAAATCTGAATCCTACCACAATTGTCATTGAGAGCCAGTGTGGTGTAGTGGTTAAGAGCAGTAGTCTCATAATCTAGGGAACCGGGTTCGCGTCTCCCCTCCTCCACATGCAGCTGCTGGGTGACCTTGGGCTAGTCACACTTCTCTTTAGTCTCTCAGCCCCACTCAACTCACAGAGTGTTTGTTGTGGGGGAGGAAGGGAAAGGAGATTGTGAGCCGCTTTGAGACTCCTTCAGGTAGTGATAAAGCGGGATATCAAATCCAAACTCCTCCTCCTCCTCCTCCTCCTCCTCCTCTTCTTCTTCTTCAGCCTTATTTATTGATAGAATTATTACACTAAAAGCAACCTTCAGAGTCACCATCAATAAACACAGCACTGTTAACAGAACACAACAGAGCTGTTTGCAAATGGCTTCTCAAAATTTTCCACCTTATTCCCTGGGAGAGTAAATGGAGAGAGAACTTTTTCACCAGGTTTCTTCGGGGAAAGGAGAAATTCACCAACAGTTTCTCAGAAGTGGGTCTCGCCGCAATCTTATAGTAGTAAATGTTAAATGCAGGAGCACATCAGAACAGCCCCTGTAGCCAAACACCCCAAGGGTAGTACAACAATGTTGGCAGCTGGGAGGATTCACCCCTGCCCCCACTGCCTACTCTCATATCTAAAATATTCCAAAGAGAATCAGCACATAGCACAATACTCAGATTATTAGGTTCTCTGTCTGACACTAAACAAAGGAATCAGGCAGGGCCGTCTTTAGCATATGTGGCACCAGGGTGCAAAGATCTGCCCAGGGCCTCCAAATTACTGTATTTTTCCGTGTATTCGACAAGGTCGTTCTATACACGGATAGTGGCATGAGGGGGGGGGAGCTGCTCACTGCTAGCCATCTGGTTGGCAGGCTCACAACTCTCCCCCATGCCACTGCGGGAGGACAGCACACCCCACAGAGGCTTTGGGGGGGAAGCTGCGTGCCCACCAGCCATATGGTTGGCTTGCGCGCAACTCTTCCCCGTGCTGCTGTGGGAGGAGAACAATCCCCACCACTGGCGGAGGAAGAGGAGTGCGGGGGAGCACACCGCCCCTGGCAGTGCGTTCTGGGTGGGGTGCTATGGGGGCTGCCCCCCGCCCACGCTGGGTGCCACGCCCCCACATGCAGGATGCCACACCCCCAGGGTACACGTCAGCCCTGCCCCCACCTGCTCTCCGCCCCCTGGTACCGGAGCATAAAGCTCCGCCACTGATCCCCGCAGAGGCTTGAGAGGGAAGCTGCACCCGCCAACCATCTGGAGCCCCCCAGAATTTTGCACCAGAGTGCCCTGTACCCCTTGCACCCCCGGGTAAAGACAGCCCTGGAATCATGTTCCACGACATACCTATCTTCCAACCTCCATCATATGCTCTATAACATAAGTTGGCATTGCTCCTCCAATGAGCCCCACCTCCCAGAGCCACATTCCTGTTCCACTACACACTATTAGCAGTGGCATAGCACCAAGCACACACAGAGTTGGTCTGAGGCCTGAGGCCTTGTTCTTGGCATGACAGCGTCAGTCCAGAAGGCCCCTGGTGAACCCCTCTGGCTGGCATAGCCCTCTGAGGCCTGGGACAAGTGTACCCAGCTCTCATATTCCTCTGCATGGACCTGAATAGCACACCTTGTTAACACACACACACCATGTATGTGTGTGTTGTTTTCATTGCAAACAATGAAAGCAGGAGCAGGAGCCATGCTGGCTACCTGGCCACCATTTTGCATCATGCCCTTGACTTCACATGATTCCATGGCCTTGGGGGCAGGTAGAGGAGATTGGGAATTGCCACCAAAATAAACTGTCATAGAGAGATTTTGGAGAATAGTGAAGGCTTTTTCTGGGAGAGAAAGAGACAAGTCTCAGAAAATCTCAATTTCTCAGGGGGAAAAGCTCTAACTGAAACCTTTTATTGACAAATGTTTGCTCATCTCCTTGAAAACCTCTGGAGAGCAAGATTCCACATGTGACTGCAGGCAACTCTCAGGGATGCTAGAATAATCTACCAGGTGTGATTTCCTATTTCAATATTGCTGTTTTCCTAGAATTGTAGAATTATAGAGCTGGAAGGGACCATAAGGGTCACCTGGGCCAACTCCCCATAATGCAGGAATCACAGGTGAAGAATTCCTGACAGATGGCCATGCAACCTCTGTTTAAAAACCTCTAATGAATACCATTCTGGTTCTATTTGTTTTGCCACATGACAATTGCAGATGTCAATGAATGTTGGGGGGAACAGGGCTCATTGTTTGAATTATATGCATCTCAGTTTTGATGACATGGATGTTGTGAATGAGAGCTGACAGATCTGGAACTTTGACTTGATGGCTGTGTTATACTTCAGCTCTCATCTAATGCTTATGTGAAGTCTGCAAGCAGGACCTGGGTTCCAGAGCTTCCCAGTTATTATGCCTCTGACACTGGAGATAAAACATACAAATTATGGTTAGCAGCCAGCCGTTATGGCTATGAGCCATGATGGCTTTGTAATAGCTCTGGGGTCACAGGCAGTTTGCATCTGAACACTACTTGCTGGGACTCACAAGTTGCACTGAAGTCCTGCTTGCATGTGGGCTTCCCATAGGCATCTTGTTGGCCACTGTAGGAACAGGATGCTGTACTGATTGGACAGAGCTCTTCTTAAGTTCTTAATAATGTTTGTTGTTGTTCAGTTGTTCAGTCGTGTCCGACTCTTCGTGACCCCATGGACCAGAGCACGCCAGGCACGCCTATCCTTCACTGCCTCTCGCAGTTTGGCCAAACTCATGTTAGTAGCTTCGAGAACACTGTCCAACCATCTCATCCTCTGTCGTCCCCTTCTCCTTGTGCCCTCCATCTTTCCCAACATCAGGGTCTTTTCTAGGGAGTCTTCTCTTCTCATGAGGTGTTATATGCCTGTTGTCTTTGTCCATGGAGTTTTCTTGGCAGGGATACTGGAGTGGCTTGCCAGTTCCTCCTCCAGGTGGATCACGTTTGGTCCAAACTCTCCACAATGACCTGTCCATCTTTACCTGTCCATAGCTTCCCTGAGCAATTCAAGCCCCTTTGCCAAGACAAGGCAGTGATCCATGAATAATGTTAGTTTGAAGCTATTTTTTCTTTCTTTATGTTTGTGTACTGCCACCTGTTCTATTGCAGCCTATACAACGTGGATGCTTGATGATATCAACACAAAGAGAATGAAACTATATTTAGATTCAGACAGCAGAGACCAGTCAGGCTAACATTTTCTACCCTGTTGTGAAATTGACATATAATCCATCATGTGATCACTGGTCCACTGTTCCGCAGCGATGTGAACATGACACCCTTCAGGTTACTTTAGAAGACACATCACTCTTGCCTGCTGCCTTCATAAAGATTTGGGATTCCATATATATGAAGAGCATGAGCAGAATGACAGAGCGTCACCATTTTCCATAGGGGAAGCTTGGTAAGATGACAAAGAATTAGAGCCACCATTATGCAATGGTGTGGGATTATAGTTTCTAAAGGCACACCGGTTTCAAGGGGAAAGCATGGGAGGTTGTCAATTCTCAGCATGTCTGGAATGTGAAAACAGATTAAATAAATTATACAACATGCTAACTCTCACCCCATATGGTGTGCCTAGCTGTACATTCTATGTTGGTTTTTGAGACACATATCTTTTGCTGAATTTATATTGCTGTATTTTGAATGTCTTCATGTGTTTTATAATTGCAATATTTTTATTTGTTCTAATAATGTTGTGTTCTATTGTTGTAACATGCTCTGGGACCTTATGGTGAAGAGCAGGTAGCAATGTTTTATGAACAAATAGCAGACTGGTTCCCTTCTGTGTTATGCAATTATTACAGGGCTCAGCAGACTCTGCCCCCTCCCAAAAAAGTCCTTTCGTTTAGTTTGAAAAGTGGGTCCTTTCCCCAGAAGGTTCGCAGCACTGAACATTTTGAATGATACTCTCTCACCTTGAACATTTCGAGCAAAACTCTTGAGTGCTTTGGACAATTCTACCTCAGTTGTTTATTTATTCAAAAGGTTTATAATCTGCCATTCAACAGTGCAGATGCCAAGATGCTGCAGAGCATCAAATAAAATAAACAGCCAAGATAGAAATAAACAACTACAGAATAAGCTCATCAGACTTATGAAGCCACCAAAAAAGAAAGAACAGAACAGAACAGGCAGCTGCTATTTTCTGTTTATTGCCTTTTGGGTATAAAATCATCCTCAATTGGACATGGGGGAAGTCTATGTAGCAGTGGTGGCTGGTGCCTATCAGCACTAGTGGAGCAGAATGCAGGGAGCCCAAACAGCAGGCAGAGGTAGAGACAATGGAAGGCAGAGCCAACAAATTCTAATTCCGCCCCCATCCTACACCCTGCTAAATTAAGCATGAACATCATCAGTGAGGACCCAGAGGAAAGTGAAGGGCCATAGCTCAGTGGTAGAGCATCTTCTTTACATGCAGGAGATCCAAAGTTCAACCCTCAGCATCTCCAGGTAGTCTTGGGAGAGTCTCCTTCCTGGAACCCTGAAGAGCTGCTGCAAGTCAATGTAGACCATACTGAGCTAAATAGACCAATGTTCTGACTCAATATAAATGAGCTTCCCATGTTCCTAAGGGTGATTTCCTAGGCCAGCTTCTGAGGGCTGTGGGATCTTAGGGCAGGAAAAGGAACCCCATTAGTGATCCTGCTGCAGCTGCCACTCATATTCTCCTTCTCCGGGTGGACTGGCGGGTTTATCCAGCTGTGGTGGTGACAATAGTGGTGTCAGGGACTTGGCAGAGGAGGATTGGTGGCAACCGCCTCCCCATCCTGACCCTTCCAGGGAGGAGGAAGAGGAAGACAGTGTAGAATTATAACAGGGGTTTGAAGGAGGTCACAGCTGATAGGCAGATGAGGGGGAAAGTTGGGAAATCAAGGGAGAGCCAGAGCAATACCTGGCTGACACGTTCTCATTAGAAAGCATTCCAGACCCTCCATCTCCCAAAAGCTGGTGAGCCTTATAAGTAGGATAGCAAAGAGATTGAAGACAGAGGGCACATAGTAGCACCCATAGAGGAGATGATAATGACGGCGAATGAGAAAGTGGGAGAGAAGGGGGATGGAAATTCACTCGGGACAATGCCACTATCCAAGAGGCTGGGGTCTATAGCCTCTCTCTATAAAGTGTGAAATAAAAAAGGACTGTAAGAAACTTCCCCTTGTCTTTATACTTTCCTGGGCAACCAGCCAGCAGCCGCTGACAGCATCCTGACAGGTGGAGTCAGTAATGCAGAACGTTGCCATGCTGGTAATTGCACCATGGGACTTAAAAAATGGCCACCTCCCATCACCAATAAGAGCAAGTCATTTCATGACAATGGAGGAGAGGGAGGATGGCGGTGGCAAGTGCTGGTGGGAGCCCAGCAGGCCTGGTTTCAGTCTCAGTGGTGCCTGTAAGGACTTACGGGAACCGGCATCTGCCTGACTGCTCTGAGAGCTCATGTCCAGCTTGCTCAGGAAGTCTCCCACAGGAAGGTCACCTGAAAAGGTGTGTCCAGATAAGGTGGATGTGGGCAATACACTATCTCTCCCATGCCCAAGGCATAATTGCATTGCCAACATTCTTAGTGTCTGAAGTCCCATTGCACTAGATCTCTGGTATATTTCAAATTAATGGCATTGTGGCTCTAGTTAGATCAATGACAAGTATACCTGCACATGAGAAATGGTGACCCTACTCCCTTGACCCTACTCCCAAGAGTAAGCTTAGCAGTCAAGGAATAAGAGGAGAGGTCCTCTTGTGGATCAGGAATTGTTTAAGTTGAAGGAAGCAAAGAACAGAAATAAATGCACAGTTTTCCAAGTGAAGAGTAGAAAGTGGAGTCCCCTAAGGATTGGTATTGGGACCTGTGCTTTTAAACTTGTTCTTAACTTGTTCCAGAGTTAGGTGTGAGCAGGGAAGTGGCCAAGTTTGTTTATGACACTAAATTGTTCAGGGTTGTTAAAACAAAGAAGTGATTTCAAAAAGCACCAAAAGGACCTCTCCAAACTGAGTAAATGAGTAGTAGAATGACAAATGCAACTCAATGTAAAGAAGCGTAGAGTGATGCATGTTTAAGCAAAAAAAAAAAAAAAAAAAAAATCTGAATTTCACATATATGCTCATTGGATATGTACTGTAAGTGACAGAACAGGAGCAAGACTTTGGGGTCATAACAGATTGCTTGCTGAAGATGTCAACCCAGTGTGTGGCAGCCATGAAAAAGGCAAATCCCATGCTAGGAATGATTAGGAAAGGAATTGAAAATAAACCAGTCAATATCATAATGGTGTCATACAAATCTATGGTGCAAACACATTAAGAATACTGTTTACAGTTCTGGTCATCTCACTTCTAAAAGGATATTGTAGAGTTGGAAAAGTTTCAGAAAAGGGTCCCCAAAATGATCAGGAGGATTAGATGGTTGGAGGATGAGATGACAGAGGATGAGATGGCTGGACAGTGTTCTTGAAGAGACTAGCATGAGTTTGGCCAAACTGCGGGAGGCAGTGAAAGATAGGTGTGCCTGGCGTGCTGTGGTCCATGGGGTCACGAAGAGTCGGACATGACTGAACGACTGAACAACAACAGTTTAGAGAAAAGGTGAGCCAGAGACAGCATGATAGAAAGTGGATTGAGAAATACTCATAACACCAGAACTTGTGGACATCCAATGATGCACAGTGCAGAGTAAAACTATGGAACCCGTTCCCCCAGGAGGCAATAATGGCCACCACCTTGGGTGGCTTTAAAAGAGGATTAGACAAAGTCATGGGGAGAGAGAGCTATCAATGGCTACAAACTATAATGGCTATACTTGGCCTCCACAGTCGGGAGGTAGCTATGCTTCTGAATACCAATTGCTGGAAACTGCAGGAAGGGAGAGGATTCTTGTGCTCATGTTCTGCTCCCTGGTTTCCCACAGGCATCTGGTTGGCCACTATGAGAACAGGATGCTGAATTAGATGAGCCTTTGTCTGATCCAGTGGGCTATTCTTATGTTCTTTTGCACCTCTCCGTTAGAGCAGTGCCAATCCCTCATTGTATTTTACTACCATGTTTTAGACAGGGGTCAGTTGGAATCCCCTTGCTGGCAAAGTAAACAAGATGGCACCCTGACACATTCTGAGTCCCTCAGGCTGGATCTTATGGGTCCATATTGCACTCCTAACTTTGCATTTCTGCTGATATTTCTCCTCATCTCCTGGTTTCAGTCAGTCATGGAGCATATGATATTGCAATGAATCTGAACTTCTGTGCTTTCAGTTTCTGAAGGTGGAAGTAGCATCTTTATTCTCAGCCCAGTGGAGCACATGATTGTGGGTTTTTTTCCCCTTCCCCATTATGATACTGAGAAAAATATCAATCGCATTATATGTGGAATATGAATAGTAATGGCAAATTTTCAAATGCCCTTGAGACCTCCCTGAAAGGTTAATACCTTTCCAAGGTGCATTTGTATTTGCACTGATGGTTTGGCCACTGTGAGTGTTTAGTTCATGAAGGTAAAAAGGTCGAAAACATTAAATGCACAGTCAAAGAGAGACGGGTGGGTGGCACAGAGGAACTGTTTGATAACACAAGTGAGAAGAATTCTGCAAATGAATTCGGGACCGAGGTGAAGGTGCTAAGCATTGGTTGTAAATTGAATGGCGTCATCTTCCCATTTCCCATCAATCTAATAAGTATTATGGCTCAGTTTTCAGTTCACAACAGCCTGCTGGTCAGATTTTACACATATATATTTATTTTCCCCCTTGCACAGTATCTGTCATTTGCTTTTTAGTTTCTTTGCTTTGGAGACATAACCTCCCTTTTGGGGTCTTATGAAATCCCCTGTAACATTTCCCTGCCTCTTTCATAATTGGTGAATTTGGAGGGAATTGGGGAAATCTCGCAAATATTTTCAAAGAGTCAAAACCTTTATGAGTTTTATGAGGAAGCATTACCACGAACAGTGGCTTCTTTCTAACACCACATCTGCATCCATTGAGAGCACTATGTTACCATTTCAACAGCAGAATTGTGGGCACTGTAGTTTGTTAAGTTTGCTGAGACTTGTAAGGAGACCACTATTCCTAGAGCTACAATGTCTAGAGTTCCCTGCAAAGTGGGATTGGCTGTTATATAACAATGGAGAGTATAGTTCTGTGATGAGAATAGGGATCCCAATGGCACAAGATCAAAGATGGGCTTATTGGTAGATCTTTTGGAAGAAAATTCCAGGCATGGTGTTCAACTGTTTGGAAGGCATTATTTTGTCTTGGCAGATGCATCACTATAAAATACACACACAGCAATATTTGGTCACATACTTTCGTAGATGGAATTGCCAGCCTCTGGAACTCTGTTCTGGGAATGCTGAGAGCCATCAAAAATCTGTGCTACTCTCATATTTCATAGGATAAGAGGATACCAAAATATTCTTGGTCTCATGTCAGGCTTTTGAAGATTACATCAAGTCAAACTTTTATTAGCAAAGTTGAAATTCATGTAGAATGAAAATATTTTTTTTTAAACCATACATATACATCGGCATGATACAAACAGCAACTACAATACAAACACACTTCTCTAAGCCTTAATAAATCTCCACTAACATTGATTTCAAAAAGTAACAGTATGTGCCTGGTATTCATGTCCCCATCAATTTTTTTTCATGAAGAAATGTGTATATATGTATATATAAAAACAAATTTTATGCTTTGGCTCTGACCAATTCTGTGCAAAAGCTGAAAAATTACAGATGATCCCAAATTTGGAGACTTGAGATGAATAGGAATGGGACTGACATGTAAACATTTAAGACTCTGAATGGCAGATTTATAGTGTAATTCTGTGTTTACTCTGAAAAAAGTTTCATGGTTGCCGTGCCCTTGCTTGGCTCCATCACCCTCCATGTGTTGGAGGAGTTGCATCCAGTATATTATGTAGCCTACGTCATGCAGAACAGGCTACCCACCGGAGAAATTTTACCAACAATATGTGAGTACATGATAAGAGGAGACAGGGCTTTCTTTTTAATATGATTCTAATTTAATGTGTGGGGTGAGGAGGCAAATACCTGAACAGGGTTTGGTTTAAGACAGTTTACCTTCACAGAAGTCTGCACATGATTGCACGTTCAGAGGTGAAAGACTTAATATTCCAATTGAAACAATTCCTTGTTTGAGAGGGCCTGCTCTGTTGCCAAGTCAATGGAAATTTTAGGAAGATGGCAAGAATGATTTGTCCTGCATATTGGACCATTTCTGCACAACCATGGGTCCACAACAGGACTGTTTTTTTCCGCTGGAACTCACCGGAACTCAGTTCTGGCACCTCTCAAGTGGGCACCATTGCCTTTATAAGGGAACAAGAGTTCCGACACTTCGTTTTCCTATGGAAAAGAGCTCCGAAACAAATATTGGGTTCAAAATCCTCAAAGCAGCTGCTATATAATCTCACGGATTTTGCTAGAACTACTCTATTATTGAAATGCTTTCCGTACAATCTTTATAAATATAATGAAACAAAGAAGAATTAGTTATTTCTCCCTTTCCAGTAAGTAGTGGCTTATGATGATCTACTATGCTGCATTGTTTGTACAATTTGAAACCCTTAAAGCCATGTAATTTTGTAATCTTAGGCCAATTTCACATTGTATATCACCATGAGATGCTTGTTATATATAATTTTAATTTTGCATGGCAACTATATTTTCCAAATGTGATTGGTGGTGGTCATAGTAACATATTGGGACCAATTGTAGCTTATATACCAGTTCTCGCCATGTTTTTCCAGTGGCCTTGATCACTGCTAGCTGTTTCAGGCTGTGCAGAATACAGTCTGGTTTACCCTGACAGTTCGAAGTCTGTAGACTTGGGGCAGGAATCACATGAAGAAAAGAAGTTTCCAGGTATGGCCCAGCCCTTTCACATAAGCTTTCTGGAAATCTAAATATACAATGTCAATTTATCAGCTCTGCATATAAAGTGGCAAATATTTAATATTACTGGAAATTTATATTTCTGAATGCAGAAAGAGGTTCAACATAACCTCTGCTTTTAAGATGATAAATCAACTCTGCTGTCATCTCAAATTTACACTTATTGTGGGGGGAAACAACAGCCCTGCTAAAATCACAGCATGTATTCTGGTTTCAACTATTAAGCTCATACTGGAAAACATTAATATTTCTTTTTCACAACTTCCTCCCTCTCTTGCTCAAGAGAATGTTCAGGAATGTTCAGGACTTTCATGTTGTTTTTAAAGAAGTCATCAGAACGTGTCAATGGAAAGATATTTTTTTTAAAAAAATCTCACACTATTCATTAATATTCAGCTAACACACATTTAACAATTCAATGCAATTTTTAAAACATTTTCATTGTGCACTTTCTTTTGGCATTTTATGATTTCTTCTAGCTTTGAGATGTGACATTAAGGTTTACACCTTCTGAGGGAAAAATTGGAAGAGATAAAAGCACTCATATGATAAATGGGAAACAGAAGGGATATTGCCATAGCATCATAAAGCATTTGTAAAAAGTCTGATACATACTGCTGTTATGTGATGGTCAACAAAGTGCTCCCAGGTAACTGAATGCCTTAACAGGGCTTTTGTGTGTGTGTGTGTGTCATCCCCCCCAGCAGATTTTTGTACCCACATTGGGAGGTCAGCCTTGTGTTTTGAGTCCTTGAGGACTAGCAACTTTCCACATCATATGGTGGGCCCTGAAGGGCATAAGAATGCTTTGCATCCATCCAGCTCCTCAGCCCCTCTAAAGAAGGCACATGAGACTTTGGCTCAGATTTTTCCTCTGTGGCATTTGCACAAGGAAGGGATTGCTCCATCTGTATGTCTAGTTCAGATTTTACCTCTTTCCAAAATACCACTGAAGGAATGACACATGCTTCCTCACTCTGTGCCAGATTTTCAGTTGATAAATAATAACACACAGCCAATCTTGGTGACGCAGTCTCCTCTGTCACCTGTGGAACAGGCCAGAAGAACTACCTGTGTGAACTGTTATAAGAGCCTAAATTATCTCAGTCATCTTGGCGCCAAATGCTCTAATAATCTCCCCAAAGTAACTGACTGCAGTGTTGTCAACTGGGACTAAACTTTTCACTAAACTGAAGCCCTATGAAGATTCCGAGTCCTCCCTGGAGTAAGTGGAGCTAGTTCTCCATCACTATTTGTTAAATTCCATAATCACCTCAAAAGAGAACAATAGTAGCATAATATTTGTACATGCTCAGAATTTATTTTTTAAAATGCATGCACCAGATTTATCAGTATGTATATGTAAATGCTTACCAAATAATATGGGGAAAGGTTGAATAACAAACTGACTATATGTTCACACAAAATGCTGAGATATCTCACCCTGGGATAATTTTTCATGCAGCAGCCTCCAATATCATTGTCATTAACCTGACCACGTGTGCATAAAACTCACTGGAATAAGTCTAGTACTGGGTAACAGTTGTTCTACAAGCCCAAATAAACAACTCTGCTGGGACTAAATAATAATAATAATATATATAAGACTTTTTTCAGTAATGACATTTCCTTTGATTCAGTAGCACATAAGCTGTGCCTGCAATGAATTTTAAAATATTCATGGCTGGGGGATTTTGTGTGTGTGTGTGTGTGAACAGGAGGGAGAAAACTGAGTACAGCAGAAATGCTTCTCAACATGTTTTATATGGAAAATGCACCTCATTCATATAAAACTGGACTTGTCAAGAGAAACCCAGTTGCTCCTCAGCTCCATGGTCCCCGAAACCATTGTGTTTTGCTGCTAAAATACCCCAGAACAACAGCAGCAACAACAACGAAAATGTGTCTTGCCCCCATTCCAACAATATAAACAGAATATGTACAAAAAGGTGTGTGGGTGTACAAATATACAGATAGGTAAACCCAGCTTGCTTCAAACGGCAGCACTTTGCTTAAAAGGGGTGCTAAGCAGTGGGAGACCCTATATCCCCCCCCACCCTGAACCGACTGGAACTCAATTGCTCTGAATCAGACCTGTGCTTTCCCCAGCCAGAAGAAAGCTGTTGCAGCTGATTTCATAAAGAAAGAGCACCAGCTAGTGGTCGAAAAGAGGAGAAAAACTTTTAATCCAATGTTTCAGGAAGTTTGGCAGAAGGCAGATCATGCTACATTTCTAAGCCCCTGCCATCAACACAGAATACAAAATCCATAATCACTGGGGGAGTTCCCTTTAGGACATTAAATAATGTAGCAATTGGAATACATTTATTTAGAATTCCCTCTCTCTCTCTCTCTCTCTCTCTCTCTCTCTCTCTCTCTCTCCTGTGCAGGACTTTACTATAAGTAACTGCTGATTTCTCTGCCTGGAGTCTGATCCCTGTAAGTACCGGGGTTATGATAGTATTAGAAAACGGGCTTTGAAATGTTTATGCAAAGGAAATGAGAAACAAAGCAAGTTCTAATTTAAGGTCCAATCCTTTTAGCTATAGTGTGTCAACAAACATTTGGAATTGAGTGGGTGAGTGGCAGAGTGCATTGCACTGGGGTTGTTCCAGATACAAGATGCAACACTGCTACAATATGCACACCATTGGCAGATGCAACACACTGGCATGGCCTAGCATAGTGTTGCCGTGCAGCAGAGAACTGAGCACCAGGTGGCTTTGGCAGAGGCAGGGCTGGCAATGATTTGGTCAGATAGCATCCTATCTGACATTGGCCAACCCAGGGTGAGTCATACCAGCACAGTCCTAAGCATCCAGTAATTGGTAGTCACTTTTTAAAATGTGATTGCATCTGAGAGGCAGTGCAGGAGGACTCCTAAGACCCACCATCGAAACCAAAGACACCATAGTAAACATTTTAGTGTAAGCTGCTTGAGTGCCGTTGCAGCCACACATATCTAAAGGACTGGTCGTAAGAAACATGGAGGGCACCAGATCCCTATATACATATATAACACTGAAGTAGCCATGGTTTTGGTCAGACTGAGTGGCATATATCTTACCAAACTGTAGGTCTGAGTCACATTTTAACTAACTGAAAACGACTGTGCCTTGAGGAAGAAGAGTCCCAAAAACCAGTTTTCGAAGTCAACCGCCTATTTCTACATAGGCCGGATGTCAAGGTCTTGAACTTTCCTGCAGCCTACATCTGACCTGTATGATATTTGATGGCTATTAAACGATAAATATGGTGATCTGAAATGAATTATTCATGGTAACATCTTATGCATGGAGAGGGAAGGTTGCTGTAGAACTGCCAATGCTTTCAACCGATGCTTTTTCCTTGCAGCCCGTGTAAGCTCCAATAAACGAGCCATCTTCGTTGAACATTCTGTGGTCCCCGTCTCCATAATCCACCAAACTGTCAGCGCTTTCTGCAGTTTTGATGTCCATGTTAAGAGACCTCAGGCTCCCTTTGAGTGGCTTTTCATCGCTGTCACTATAAAAGGAGAAGCATGGGTGAGAAGCACAAACAGGCATTTCCCACATAGCCACATCAAGGGGAAAAGAGCAATTGGGGAAAGTATTTGGCGCAAGAACACTGCCAATTTTCGTTTGTCTCTTCTGAGATGGCCAAGGGGTTTTCTAAGCGTCGTTTCTTTCTTTCTGCAAATCATGTCTCCGGTGTTCTGCATCCTGCAACCTTCCTAAGTGCTTGCACTTCCTGAAAACCCCCATGATGTCTTTAACTAGAACGAGGGGAGATAGTGTCCATGATTGTTCTTTAACCTTGAAGTCTTTTTTACTTTTAAAGAAATCAGGGCAGGAAGTGTTTTTGAGAAAGGGAAAGAAAGAGAAGAACTTAAAAAAAACAAAATCAGCTAGCACAGCAAACTCAGGAGCTCGATAGCCAAGTGCTCCGCCCATGTGGCTTTTTCACATCAGAAAGTATGAGCAGCTGGGGGGCGGGGGTGGGGGCGGCTGCAGAAAGCTAGGGAAATGTTTTCTGGGATGGAAAACAAAGACTCCACCCTCAACCACCACACCATGATACAGAAATGCAAAGAAATTCTAAAGTGTCCTGACAAAGTGGAAGAAAAACAAAGAAGTCTCCTTTGCAGGGGAAGAAAACAAAAAACCAAAAAAACCAGAGGACAGATCTCAGCACAACTCTAATTATAGGTTAGTTTTGGAAGCTGCTGGTTCATCCAAGTAAAATGGAAATTAGATAGTTATTAATAGGATCCAGCATAATCTAGTTACATTTTAAATTTGCTTATTTTAATAACTCTGTGAACCATGGAAGCTTTTTGAGGAAAACAATGGATCAGGAAACTGGTGGCGTTCCAGATGTTGTGGGATTAAAACTCCCATCATCCCTGACTTTTGGCCATGCTAGCTAGGGCTCATGAAAGCTGGAGTCCAACAACATCAGGAGGATCACAGATTTCTCATTTCTGATCTATATGATTGAATCTTTCACATGCTTAGTTTTATTTTTCCTTGACACAAGTTCCTGGGTTACAGATATCCTTTCACTACACTCTTGTCTATATAACATAATTTACTTATAAGTTACAACAAGGTGTTAAAGATTCTTAGATCACCCAAATTGGTGCCAATAGTGTTGAAACAGAGAAGCAATTTCTACACAGAAAGTAGGAAGAGAAGGAAAGAAGGAAAAAATAGGAAGATAAGTAGATAGTCTGATACATCTACCTTTGTGCAGAAACCAAGGAAAGGGAAGATGATACCAATGTTGGAGGGATAATCAAGGCATGGAGGTGAACCTGATACTTTACCTGGGGACTGAAAGATACCACCTGCATGACTTGCTTACCTTTCTAATTATCTGTCCCATTAAGAAAGCATTAAAAATTAAATATACAAGGAATTATGCAGAACTTGTAAATGGTATATTATGTGGTTTTGTACCTTAGGTGGATCATTTAGATTTAGTCAGGAACCTTTTAAATTCACCATGAGGAACAGCTGGTTTGCTGGATCAGGAAACAGTCATTACATACGGTTGACATACATTTTAATACGCATAATAACTTGCATTGCTCACAACAGTGTCATAAATTTCAAAGAGGGCTCCATTCATTTGTTTCTGTTATGGAAGGGATTGTCCATGTGCACAACGGAAAATCTGCACTGCATATGTAGCGAGTTTCTCCAGCTTATAGATAACAACTAAGCAGTTTTGTAGAATTCTATGTATCATTGTATGATAGCAACAAGACCTGCCTACGAGATAAATCTGGGATAACCAGCCTCATATAATCAACATGCTTAAGTCTAATCAATGCATGAAGGGGTTGATGTCATAGAGTAAACTGTCCTGCTAGGCTTAACTAGGTCACTCCCCCTCAGTTTGGGATGAGGGTAATCAAGCCTATTGTAATTCTTCAGATACCCAAGAAGCTCAGTGTGTGAAGAGGTCTGAGCTGGTTGCCCCAAGCTCAGACTGCATGGCTTTTACAAGCCACTCTTGTGTTCTTATACAAATAATTTAGGAACTTTCACCACTGTAACTAAGCCAAGTTTGACTGCCTATGTTTTCTAACTTATGTATGGAAAAACGCATGGAGCTGACCTTTGGAGACTTTGTAAGTCAACCATTTTTAATTTATCAAAAGTGTGGTCTTTGCTATGCTAAGGAAAGAAGAAAGTTTTGGAACTCACAAGGACATATTTTAAAGGTCTAACAGCCTATATTTCTTTGCTTTACCTTGCTACATGTTTTATGATTTTAAATCTTTGCTGGGGTTCTCTTACCAAAGAGTACTTCCTCCAAACCTGGATCTTGGAATCCAGAAAATCCTCCTTCTATACCTATTTTTCTTTGCCACCAACAATAAGTGCCCAATCTGGAAATAAACCAGCTTTAATATATTTAAAGATCTAGACAGGAAACAATTCACATTGAAGAACCATTCCACCAGCCATTTTCCTTGATCAAAATGTGTGTGAACTTCAGTATTCTGGATCAGGCTTCCTCAATCTTGGTCCTCCAGATGTTTTTGGCCTACAACTCCCATGATCCCTAGCTAGCAGGACCAGTGTTCAGGGATGATGGGAATTGTAGTCTCAAAACATCTGGAGGGCCTAGGTTGAGGAAGCCTGTTCTAGATGCATTTCATGCCAATGTAGGATCTCACAAGATTTACTCTGAAAAACGGTTGCTTATGTTGTTTTCATTAAAAGACATTCCAGTCAATAGTTCAATGCAAAGAGCTATAAGCACATACTAACCTATATTCACCAAAGATTTCATCTTTTATGGATTGGCCTTCAGGATCTGGATGCAAATCTTCTTTTTCTTTCACTGTACAGAAAGGGAGATAAGACTTTATCAGTTGTTCTCTGCAAATTCCATTTGCTCAACTAACCTCTGCTCATATGTGACATTGTGAGCAGGTAATGATGTGGCTGCAGAGGAAGAAGATGGAGCCTTCCCTAGCAAACTGGGCTTGAATGCAGTGCCTTTCAAATTTGGCACCAACTACAAGCTGTGATTGAGTCTTCTCACAAACTCCCTATTGGAGTTCCCATCTTTCCTTTGGAAGTCTTACCTTGGGATAAGGGGATGGGACAACAGAGAAGACGGCTCACTTCCAGAACTTCTGCAAGACCCCCTCAATGGCTGGAATTGACCCACAGAGCACCATTTCTTGGAGGGGATCATGGAGCTTGTGGCAGTCTTCTAACAATGGTTTGAGCATGAGTTAGATGAGGTGCATTCAGTTTGGAGAGCACAAACATGGTTTACCTGAGTATTTCCCTCCTTTGTTCCTTTTAACAAAGCAGACTGTGAGCAACAATAAAGTCAGAAGAGCAATGGCACCCATCAGTCCAATAAACCAGCCTTGCGTAGAGATTCTTTCATAAATTCCAATGGATGCTTCAAATGAGAGAAATGGGAAAGTATGGGCATCACAAAAGAAGAATATCCAAATAATTATATTATCATTTACAATAACTTATATGATGCATTTTAAAACTGATTCTGCATGAAACACTTTTTGGTAGAGATGAACAGATTAAATCATTTGAAGTGGGACAGAACTGAGGATCAACATTTATATTAAAGGCAAAGAAATAGTTTGCAGCACACGCAACTGATCTCTGGAATGAGAATTCCAACAAAGATTTTGATTAGAGATTCATGCCAAATAGGAAAGCCAATACAGATCTTAGGTAAGCCTGTCATGCAAAAGCAGTTTTGGGGATAGAGACAGAGTTAAAAAGTATACAGGTCACATGCAAGTGCTTAGCTAGATGCATTTAAGATGCAAGGAGTAAGAGACCTACCCGCTGGGGACTGGGCATAGCAGCTAAAGTCTGTAGATAATACACATTCAACATTTTAAAAATCATTTCACTTTCACCCTCGTTGGCAATGCAATGTGCGGAGCTGCATTTTAAATCTGGACTGTAATTCTCAAGCCACTCACTCAGGAGTACAAATGGAAATCGGCCAGCGCCAGACTCACCTACACTGGCACAAGTGAGTTTTATGGGAGATTGAGCTTAGGAAAAGCTACAAAAGCAGGGAGAGTACCCTTAACCTCTGCATAAAGCTAACTGAATGGTGTTTGAAGTGGACAGAAGAGTGATCCATTGGCGAGGAAGAACTCTGCTTGCTGCCCATACTGGAGACTTTCCAATTGACTGAGCCCCTTAACTGAGCGCCTTGTGTTGTGAACCACCCTGAGGTCTATGGGTATACAAATGTATTCAACAACAACAACATCAGCAGCAGCAGCAGTCTGACACAGCTATAATTAACTGATCTCTAATTGGTTTCAGTGTGAGGGGTTTTGGTGGGTTTTTTTTTGGTTTTTTTTTAATTCAGGCAAAAGGATGCAAGCCCTTTCCACTTTAGCAGAAGGTGAGATGGCAGGGCTTTGGCAATGGTGGGTCAGCCACCACTTAAATCTCCCCCCAATTCAATCTAGGTTTGCTCTTCTCTTCGCTGCATCACCACCAATGGAGTAGGATGACTCCAGTCACAGATAAAACCATTTACAAACTTTATCTGCCTAAAGCAAAGATGTGATGAGAATAATCACCCACAAGACAAAAAGGCACTGACTTCTAAAAAGTCACCTCCTCTATAGTCTGGGCCATCTATCTGTATGCCTGACCTCATACAGCTGCCTGCTTGGGATGGACCTCATGACTCAAGGTCCTCCTGAAGGAGGAAGCAGCTCACAAATGGAACTGACTCACGGCTTTATCTCTGGTTCCATCAGCAGAATCCTTTATTGCCAATGCCCGGCCTGAAATTCCTCAACAGAGAGTGGCTTGAGAATTGTGAGCTGAGTGAGCGTTGCTTCTGTTGAAGTCGATGGTAGAAATCTTAATGAGATTGTTGGCAGTGGGTCTGTATTCTCCATGTGTTTATATAATGCTCTCTATCTGAAGCAACTTGCAATTATATTGCTAAACTTTGCTTTACAAAAATAATGGCCATATTAGAGGCCTTAGAAAATTCTCACCTCTCCCCCTTGCGTCTATTACATCTGCAGAAATGCTATTATTATCAACCCAATTCTTAGTTACTAGTCGAACTGTGTGTGCAGTTCCAGGCTCAAGTGCCTCAAGAGGCTGAGTCTTTGGGGTGGGATTTACTGCTTCAGAAATCTTCCCGGCAGCTTTACCTACGAAATGTACAGAGTTAAGTAAAATATGTGAATTGGGTTAGGGCCTTGGAAGGCACAGTTACAAAATCAATACAGGTAAATATGAACATGTTTAGCTATTCCCTTCCAAGGATTTGGTAAGTGATTATGTGAACATCATCAGTGTTTCCCTTGGGGATTGTTTACGGTTCAAATTAAAAGAACTACATTGTATATATTGCAATGTATAATGTAACACAAAATGTATGGAGCAGAAGTCAACACTGACAGTATAACCTGATGAGGTTTACATCTACCTTAGATAACATATTAATTAAAATTTTGAACTGAGCATGACAAAACAGTATAAACAGAATCTACCTAATACAGGCCTAGGCAAACTCGGCCCTCCAGATGTTTTGGGACTACAACTCCCATCATCCCTGACCACTGGTCCTGTTAGCTAGGGATGGTGGGAGTTGTAGTCCTAAAACATCTGGAGGGCCGAGTTTCCCTAGGCCTGATCTAATATGAAGCCTAAAGTCACACCTCAGTATGGATTCCTTGCATGAAAAGTGAGTTTTGTCTTATTGATTTAACTTAAATTCCATTGAGTTTCAGGTTTAAATGTCAGCGGAATAGGGCTATATGGCCAGATTCAATTTATCTTATGATCAACAAGAAGGTATGGGCCAGATTGGCATGTAATGAGACTTCCTAGTTTACTGTGAGCAAGCGGTGCATAAGTGCACACTCTTTGACCATTCTGTTCTCACTCTTCCACTTGTGTGAGTCAGATACACAAACCAAGAAGACTTGGCTTCCCACTTTGTGCAAAATAGGGATCATGGTTTGTTGCTCTTTAAAAACCCACAATTACTACTAGCCTTAAGCTGCACATGGCCAGATGCTCATTAATAAAAATCCGTTGAAATACAGAATACTTTGAATGTGAAATAGGATAACTAAAAGAATTGATCCATAATACTTTTTTTTAATGTGTTGACCAATCTCTACTTTCAAAATGACAGAATATGAACTGTCAGAAAGTTCCAAATGTTTCTATGTGGTTCCTTCAACTCCCAGCAGCAACCTTGAGATGTACTTCCATTACGGTAGGTAGTGGCATAATGACTTAATTATTTTATTTATCAATCAAGGATTAGAAGTGAGAAGTTGGTCCCAAGCAGAGATGTAATCCTATTTAAAATGAGCCAAGAAGTGTTGACTAATGTCCAAGGCAACCTCAATACATTCCCAGCAATCTAAAACCCAACTAACATCTTAAACTTCTTATTTTTTTAATGTGGTTTTTACTGCATGTCTTATAAGCTGCTGTTGTAAATTGCTCTTATATATTTTATGAATATGTAGCAGTATATAAAATAGATAGCACTGATTCTTTTGCACTTTTTCTAAACAAGGGCTTCCGTGGCTTAATTTGCTGAATGTAATTTAACATTCTAGGGCCCACTATGAACAAGATATTTGGTGTTTATTAAGTCACGTAATATGGAGCTTGGAAACTCTTGGACAATCTGCCCGTCTGCTGCTGAAGTTATGATCATTAGTTCTGAAACTACAAAGCAAGCAAACAGAAGCTTTGAGAGATTAACACTCAGAAGACAACTGAAGGAAAAAAAAGAAAAGATTAAGAACACTGTGGGCATAGCCAAAGAGAGCAGAATATGATATGTTTCTCCAAGACAACAATCCATCAATTACAATCACTACTTTAATTATTATACCACCACAGAGAGAGTGAACATGTTGATCGGCACATTAACCAAAATTTGATGCGAAGGGTTTTAACATAATTAAAACTATCTAGCAGAGTAGATTTTGCTAAATGAATTCTGTGAAGTTGAAACTACATTTTCTAATCAAACCACAAATTAAGAAGCAGGTCATTACAAGTCATATTTTAATTATGTTTCCCCCCTAAACTCAAAGTCTAAATGGTACACTTAATAGAAATGCTGTCTAAAAGGCAACAAGGCAAAAAATAAACTCTGTTGTGTCAATTTCTGTTATAATGAATGATGCAAAACACTAGAAAACGTCAGCTCCATGAGATTAAAAACTGAAAGGAAAAGTAGCAAGAGACTCTAACTTGTAGATTAAGTATGGTGGTGATTTTACACCCACATTCTATTTGGACATGTGACCTTTCAGAGATATTTGTTGCAGGTTGGAAATTTTATCATGATAGTAATAAATCAGTGGTTAAGGCTGTTGTCAAAAAGACAGCAGTGCATGGTCATCACTATGCAAAGGAGCCAAGGGAAAATCAAAAGGATCACATGTCTCTTTTCTAAGATCAGAACCTGCCATTCCATTATTTAGCTGTGGCGCTTATGATCTTCTGGACAGTAGCCACTAGTCAAGATCCTTATGGTTGTACATCCTTGTGCAAATTAATTGAAACAAAGCATGTTTTCTATCTTACTCGTAATCCTGTAATCAAGACAAACATGAAAAGTCAGTTGATCATTATGATGTCAGAAGCCTGCAGCCAATCGAAGGAATAATGCGCTCGCCACAATATATTGAGGTTCTATGAAAGAGAGTTATTCCAGAGCTGGAAAAGAGTTATCCTGATGGTACTGGGATATTGCAGCAGGACCTAGCCCCCTGTCACACATCAAAAGTGGTGAAGAAATTCATGACAGAGCAGCAAATACAGGTACTTGATTGGCCAGGGCATTCCCCAGATGTAAATCCCATTGAGAATTTGTGGGCTATATGCAAAAGTCATCTCCGTGCTGTAGACTGTACGACTATGGAGAAGCTCATTCAAGCGCTGATTCAAGTGTGGTACAGGGATCTGAAAATCAACAGTGAATGTTTGAAACTAGTAGACTCCATGCCATGCTTAAAAATAGCAGAGGTCATATCAGTTACTAATGTACGTATATGTGAGTTTTGTACATGTATATGTGAGTTTTGTACAATAAACTACATTGTTTGTTTCAGTTAATTTGCACAAGGCTGCAGAAGAGAATTCTCCTTTGCAAATTCTGTACTGAATATACTTCTGGGGCTTCATTTCCACAGCGAGTAACTGAAGCCTTGCTGGCTTCCTGACCTACAAATCTTGCTGAACTCTGGAATTCACCAGCTGTTTGATTGGGGAAGGGGATTTTTAAAGAGACATTTTGGAGTCCAAATGTCTGAAGTAGGAATGAAAGGGCTGAAATGGATAGTGTATCTTCCCCCTATCCATCCAAGAGGAAAAGGGCAGTGGATATCATGAGATTGGGTGCCAAGCTTTGAAGCTTAAAGGCATCCACCAAACTTCCAGGTAATTTGCCAGATTTCAGGATTGCCCTCCAGAAGACTTATATACTGAGATTCAACCACTTGTTCTCTGGGAGGTCTTAAGATTTGTTTAATGCAGAAGTCCACTGAGGAAGATCTGAGCATCTATATCCTCCCGAATAAGTGAGTTATTCATTATACAATAGGCACACAATGCCTACACAAGAGAAATCATTGATAATTGGGTAGGGATTTGTAGCTAGAACAGGAAAAGAAATGGAGAAACCTGAAAAATAAAAAGCAAAAACACATTGGTAAGGACATATTTATGGTCAATAAATTGAAAGGTCACTGCGCTATAGGCATTTGCTTTAGAAAACCAAAAGCGGCCAGCTTAAATGTATTTTTAATATACAGAAAGATAGAAGCAATAATAAAATAAACCAACCAACACCATTCCTCATTTTTCTGCTGTACCAAGGGAGGCACATGAACCTTAAACACCTGACTGCAATTTCAGAAGATTTCTCTCGGGTTTGGAGATTTATGAGAACTTATGATACTGTAGGGAAAATGAGCTAAACCTTCCCCAAAGATGAGCTATTATACAATTTTCCCCATAGTATATGTGTCTGCTATTCAACACACTTATCACAAAATGTTGGACAGCTGGTCTCTGATCAACAGCTTCACATGACAAATGGAAAGTTAAGGCAGTCTTGGTGAAATTTGCCTCTAAAGAATGACTATTAAAACCGTAGAGATCTGCTGTGCAAGTAGAACTACCTCCTGGCTAACTCTGGGATATCTCATTCTGAACAAAAGATAGCTTTTGATAGTTGCTTCAGGCATTCAGAACTTTCTCCATACAAGCTCTCTTAGCAGATACATCATTGCTATGAATATAGTATATGATCTGAGCCATTCACAGATACAGCTGCATCTAGCCAGAAACAATTGCTGTGATTGCAGCATTAGAAATAGGTGTTGCCATGATCATGAAAATTGCCACTGTGTTTGTCCCAAATAACGATTTAAGACCTCCACGCAAATGCATCTCTAGGGACAGACTGTGTACATCACGTAGAGGAAGTTCTGACTACCTGAATCTGCCTACGTGACAAAAACCCGTTAAGCCGTATTTCTTCCACTCCTAGCATTCTCTAAGAACTCAAGGGACCAGGGGATTTGAGGAGACCTGCTGCAGATCCCCTGAAAGGAAACAATTAAGCTGTCATTGAGGGGGAAGAGAGATGGGTATTGAATTCCTCCCCACTCCCAGCTCCCAAGTGCTTCACAGGCTAGGTTAATCTGTGTTACATGGGAGGAAGAGGAGAGATGGAGTACCAGGACACTGAGCAAGGTTAAGGACAACAAGCTTTAAAGGAGTACACTGTGACACAGAAAGGTGCAGCCCTACTAGGCTGAGAGTGCCAACCTCCTTACTTGCTTGACGTTATGGGTGGCCCTAGGTGCCTTAGATGAACTAATCATTGAACTGAGTGCAAATTAATATTCCTAGGTGAGATTGGGGGGGGGGGGTATCTGGTTGGTATTCACCCAGCAGGAGAACCTGGCTAACAGTTGGATTTGTACATTGTCTGTTGTACCTTATTGTACCTGGGGTGATTGGTAGAAAATTGTGAATATTCTCCACTCTGGAGTGTGATGCTGATGTTAGGGGGTGGGGGTTGCACATAGTCACTGGGTGACTGACTGATTGATTGACTGACCGAGGCTGGTAGTTGTGGACACATGAAGTGTATGTGATAGGCTAATTGCATGCTATATGTAAATGTGTCATCATTATGCTATTCTTTCCATCTGATCTTCTGTTCTGTATATCTTCTTACATAGGAACCAGTCTTGAATCAGTGCCTGGACACAGTGGAGGGCTGGGTGAGGGCCAATAAGCTGAAGGTGAATTCTGATAAGACTGGGGACCTGTGAGCAGGTGGTTCCCTTGTCAGGAAAATTGACAAACTATTGATGAGGTTGTAGAACTGACCTGCAGGAGAAATAGCTGAGGTGTCTCAAGCATGCGAAGTGGAAGACACTAACTGTGCATCCTATGCAGGTCTACTTAGCAATAAGTCCCGCTGACATCAGTGGGACTTAATATTGTAGAGTAAGGATCATGGCTGGCAGACACAGACAAAATCATTTGTAAAAGGGGGTGGAGTATATTTGACCAGACATTCAAAGAAACCATTTATGCTGTATGTTTAATTTATCTTAACATGAGGAACCTTGGTGAGAGTCCCATAGACTTGATATGTAGTCTAAATGGGTTGTGCCACTTGCAAGTCAGAGTCTATTAAATGCAAGAAAGTGCAAGAAAATATTTGACTTTTCCCTGTCAACACTGCTATTGCATATTATCCACACTGATAAGCTTGGGCATCTTCTTCTTATCTCATTCCCTTTGGCAAATTGGTGTGCCAATCTCACTTAATTGTACCAATTAATATCTAGTTGGTTTTCAGTAACAGGACTGGAGTTGTGAACTGGTCAAGCCATTCTACTGATTGGTTTTTTGTTTTTTTTTAGATGAGTGAGATGGGTAATTGTATTAGCAGGGGTTTGGTTTTCAGATCAGCAAGTGAACCACTGAATATTACCAATGAAGGAGTGATTGAATAATTCAAAATTGATTTTTTTTTTTTTTTTACTCTGGGACACACCTGGTGGCTGCAGTCTGATCCAAAGTTAGGTGGTGCACGTTAGCTCTTTGAATTCAGCATTGCGCTAACTTGGAACAAATTTATGACGTTTGCTAATGTCCATTGATTAACTGAATGTTTAGACTGTACTCCAATTGTTCAGCCTGGAATTGCTTCCTACTGCATACGGATGGGCAAATCTGACAACTGTGGTTTCTCACAGTATCCCATTTTTCAAGTCTTCAGTTCTCCACTTTGCCACATCACTTTGTGATTTATTTTTAAAGGGACCTCATGAAAATTCATCATTATTTTAATGTGAATTCCTTCTAATACACACATTTTCCTGTGTACTTTCCCCCTTAATATTCACATTTCTGGAAACCAGTTTCCCCTAATATAATGCACTGCTGTCTCTTAATTTCACCAATATAATACAATTTAATGCGCACCCCCACCCCCGGAGTATTTGCATTTTTGTCTGCATTTCTTGACTGAAAAACTGCACTGCAAAATTCAGAGAAGTATGAATTTCGAAAGATGGTTGTGTTTTAGTTCACATATTGTTTCATAAAGTGTGCATTAGATGGGTTCACCTCTAAGGTGACCTGAATTTCTTCTCATCTCTAAATGTCTGAGATACCATTCTCTCTCATTCCAGGAGACAGTGGAATGCAAAATTCAGATATTCAATCCCTTAAAGCCCTGGTCTTCCTAAATACGAAAGCTCACAAATTGAATAAAATGCAAAGTAAATTCATTTCTTCATAGAATTATCGGAGGAAGCAATTTTGTAAACACTTCAGAATGGTAATGGTGAAACAGTAACAAAATGGTAATGTTGTCATATCCTTAAACGACATTCAGAGCTCTGTTGCTCTTTGAAGCCTTAAATGTTAACTGTATCCGAGAATTGTGTGAAAAGCAGAAAAAAAAGTCATTGGCATTAAACCTACCGAATTTTAATGCAAAAACAGCGCATGGAAATTCAGCACCACTCTATTTGTAACTTACTGCCTTCGCTTACTGTTACTGCTTCCTCTGTGATTGGTTTCCCACAGCCTTGTACAGTACAGGCTCTTGCATAGAACTTGTACTTTGTACTGATGCTCAGATTGGAGAGCCTGAAGTTGAATGATGATGGGTTGGTAATATTGATTTCATGCAAGGGCCCAATGTCATCAGTTTCATTAACTGGAAAAAGAAGAAGCAAAGAATAGTATTCAGTCAAACACCATCATCTGGAAGCAGACTGACTTGTTAAAAGCATGCCTCATGGACCAGGTCCCTGATCCATGAACACTGAGCTAAACAGGCACTTAAATCACTATGCACACATTATGAAATACATAGCTTTCATGACATGCCGATCGATTTCCATAAATGGGGGAGGGTGGAATATCTGGTGCAGTTTTCATTATGAGTATCACCAAAATGAAAAATGTGGAGAAAATAGCACTGCCTTAGAAGCTATGTGGCGATGAAGAATGGCTGTCGGGCTCAGAAGGAACTGCTGGGGCTGCTTGTGCCCACCAGCTCCTTCCATCTGAGACAGTTGTCTCACTCTGCCTAGTGGTAGGGCCAGCTCTGCTCAGTTCAAAATGCAATAGCTTCAGATATGATTTTTGCACAAGCCCCCCTTCATTGCATCAGCCTCTCAGCTATTCCAAAAAAGAACGGTGGTGCTTGAGTTGTGGGAGAAAAGCCAGAAGGTCCTTAATGAAACTCACAAGCTCCATTCCCTGAGTCCTCCCAATTGTACGCCCAATAAATACAGAGAGAAACTAAACAACTCTGTATGTAGTTTACAAAAAGAAGCAAAGTGCCATTCTAGGGTTAGAGCTTATCCGTTTGGTGGAGCATTGAATTGCCATTGTATAGTTCCTTTTGGGGCTAACCAGGAGAATATTCACGAAACAGAGATTAAAATCTGGGTGTCTCGGTGTTGGAGTTCCGTTGGGACCACACCAGCACAAATATACACATAGAAGGTTTCTCTCATGGACTTATTTCAGGAATATTTGGAATACTTGGCTTTGAGATACTGAGTTGTGTGTTACAGGTAGGTAGCCGTGTTGGTCTGCCATAGTCAAAACAAAATAAAAAATAAAAAAATCCTTCCAGTAGCACCTTAGAGACCAACTAAGTTTGTTCTTGGTATGAGCTTTCATGTGCATGCACACTTCTTCAGATACAATATGAGTTATGTGTGTCATTATTATTATTTTGGTATTGTATATATTATATAAGATTTAATGTAATAGAAAGTACTGAAATGCTGTAAATTATTGTTAATGGGTTTTTAAAAACTACATACAGAGTTGTTTAGTTTGTGATTCCTCCCACTTATAGCCAAATCATGCTATGTTCCCTCTGTTGCTTTCAAAAAAAAACCAGGATTAATGAGAATGATGCAAAAGAAAGGAGTTTGGGCCTCCCTCTGTTTTTTGAGCACTGGATAACAACAGTGTGTCTCCAAAATGTGCTTGTTATTAAGCTCCACATCCAACCACACCATTCATGTACTTACTTATCTGGTACTGCAAAATATATCCAGTGACAATGCCATTTGGTTTCTTCGGTGGTCCCCATGATAGTGTTACGGAGTCTTTATCTAAATTTAGTATCTTTAGGAAGTGTGGCTTTTCTGGTACTGGAACAACCCACAAAAAACAAAAAACACATTATACACTTTCTTCACACTAGAACATTTCATTTAATCTTGGATAAACTTACAGCATCTTTCCATTTGGTTCTGCTTCCTCCTTTATTAAACACACTGCACCACTTGAAACACATTAAGTAAAGTTTCAGAGCTGACTTATTTTCCCTAGGTATGCCATCCTTCCTTACACAGCCGAATAGATCCTTTAAAAGCTAATTTACCATACTTGACCCAAGAGACTGAGTTCACAAACTCACAAGGGGACACCAGATATTGACAATGAACTCCCAAGGACTACAGAACCATACTCACAGTGCAGGTATGTGTGTTTGTGCAACTTCCCTTGGATGGAGATGCAAAAGCCAGGAAATGTGAAAAAAGAGAGTGTGACTCATTCCACCAGCAATTTTGATTGTCTGAAGCTACTCACGTGGGCCATCTAGACAGATGCATGCCCATTATGCTCTTAAGAGATTTCCAAGGCAGGAGAATGACATCAAACACATTCCCATGAAACACAATGGTAATAATTGTGTGAGGCCCAATGAATGCACAATTGCAGTGATTATTTATGTAAAGCTGGTAATCATTCATCCACATTCATTCATGTCCAGCTGGGTGCAGGAAGCAGACTATAAACAAAATCTGGTCATAGAAACACATAAGCAGCAATTGAAAGATGCTAATGCCATAGTTCTGGCTGCGAGAATACCCAGACATGGGGAAAAACAGCTAGCACACCACACACAGCTGAAGCAAGAGAAAATAGAGTTAGGAACACGGACTACTGTTTCCCCTCCCCTCCCCTCGCTCATTTACCTCCCTCGGGGGTCTGGAATTTGTACGTGTTGCTTTCTGGTCCAGCTCCTTTGGAATTAAAAGCCAAAACAGTTAAGAGGTATTCACTGAAAGGCTCCAGGCCAGGTATCATTCCATCGTTTCGGTCTGCGTTAAATGTCAAAAAACGTTTCTCCTGGCGATGGCTTTTTCCATCTAAACGGCTTCGTGTTTTCCACCAGCTGACCTGTAGTGGGAAGATCCAACTGAACATTTGAGGCAGGGGACAACAACTAGGACACTTACATAGCATACCAAAAAGAAAACCCTTAGAAGAGGCTCTGAAACGTAGAGTAAGGGAGGGAGGGAGAGGGTAGTGTGGAGAACCATAATCACCTTGTAGCCCCGGAGGTGGCCACGAACTCTGTCCTTTGGAATGGTAGACCAGATGGCTTTAGCGAGAGTACTGTTGATAGCGTGTACAATCACATTGGAAGGAGCCGCTTCCGGAACTGGGAAATGCAGGAAGGTGACAGGGTTGTGTTAATTGTTGTGCTCAGCATCGTATATTTTGAAGTTGTGCCAGCATGCATGATGAGTTTAAAAGGGTGGCCAGCTAACTAACTCTCTTGGTGGGCCACTTAGAGAAGAGAGTGAGAGTTAATGAACCAGAGTTTTGCACACTACTCCTTTAAAATGCCCTGGTAAGATCTTCCTCAAGACACAGGTGGCGCTGTGGGTTAAACCACAAACTCTAGGGCTTGCCGATCGGAAGGTCACCAGTTTGAATCCCTGTGATGGGGTGAGCTCCCATTGTTCGGTCCCTGCTCCTGCCCACCTAGCAGTTTGAAAGCACAAAGTGCAAGTAGATAAATAGGTACTGCTCCGGTGGGAAGGTAAACGGTGTTTCTGTGCGCTGCTGTGGTTCGCCAGAAGTGGCTTAGTCATGCTGGCCACATGACCCAGAAGCGGACAAACACTGGCTCCCACGGCCTATAGAGTGAGATGAGCGTGCAACCCTGCAGTTGTCTGCGACTGGACTTAACGGTCAGGGGTTCCTTTACCTTTAAAATCTTCCTCAACTCCTCATTTGCAACTGGGGAGGAAGGCACTTCTCTGACTTGGCTCTTTGACACCCAGGTACTGATCTAAGTTTTAAATCATGGTTCTAGATTACTCAAAAGCCAGCTACTTTCAGGTCCCATCAAATCCCTCCTACAGGCAAGCTGTTTGTGATATTTAGAGGTTATCATATTCAAACTAAGCCTCCATCTGTGTCTTGTGAGCCGAAGCCTGCAGTCTTATGTACACTTATATAGGAATAGGCTCAGGTTGAACTTGGCAGGGCTTTCTTCTGAATAAATATACACAGAATTGTGCTATATGAGCTACCAGTGGGGCCTACAACAAAACGTTGCAGTGTGGAGGGCTTTTGCTTAGTCACTGTCATAGTCCATGATACTCTGCATTCTTTTGCTCTTGGTTTTCCATGTCTCCAAACAGTTAGTCAGCATTCTGTGCCCACTGAACTGGTTCTGTCCTCATTTGGCTATTTGGGGGGGGGGGGCGTTTCCCTGCCTGGAGTACCTCCCCCCCATACCACATATTTCTTGTACTTCTGCAAAGTCACTCCAAGCCTGTTGAATAGTGCAAATAGTGTTGTTGTGTTGTTGTTGTTGTTTTTTGGCTACATAAGGATAGTCATTCATATTAGTATGTAGCCGTGGTGAGGAACCTCAGGCCTGCTAGTCTAATTAGACCACCAAGCTTCTCTATTTGGCTCTCAAAGCTGCTTTGGGCATCACATATGATGTCAGGTATAGGGCATGTAAAGACACAACTGTGCTAAACTGGGAGCTTTGGCAAAGGGCCACCTGCGAAGCCTTGTACATAGCACAATGCCCTGAGACCCCTGATAACCATCTGATAATCTGTGCCTGCAAGACTCATGAGAGACCCTTTGAAGCCCCAATGATCAGCTAGTTGTCAGGGCTGCAAAACACTATACATGGTTCTCTGCGAGCCCCAATGATCATCCGGGGTTCAAAGTGCCACACACACAGTATGGTTTAATTTCAAAGAAGAAGTGTGCATGCACACGAAGAAGTATCTGAAGAAGTGTGCATGCACACGAAAGCTCATACCAGGAACAAACTCAGTTGGTCTCTAAGGTGCTACTAGAAAGAATTTTCGATTTTAATTTCAAAGAGTGTGTCAGAAAATGGGTCACCTGATGTCAGGTGATAGGTGAGTGGCACCCACTTGTCAAACCACAGGACCTGCTGCTAGCTTGCTGGCCAGATCCAATTGCCCAGCTCCAGTGTATAGGATATTTCTCTAGGGGTAAGCCAATAAATGCCAGATATGAGAGGTGGGGTTCTGGAGTCAAAGGTTCCACACACATTAATTGCTGTATGAATGTTGGCTGAGATTCCTGAATTACAAGGGGTTGACTAGATGACCCTTACGGTCCCTTCTAACTCTTCAATTCTATGATTCAATGAATATACATCAGGGTGCCCTGATACTAGCACAGCCTGCATATATATAAAGCCCCCTTTCATACTTCTGTAACAAATTCCAAAAAAATGGGGATGGGTGGAGAAAAATGTTCAGAAAATAGGTTCCACCATTTTTAGCTTGACAATTACTTTTTCTAACAGCAAATATATATTTTTACAAGTTTTGGCTCCCCACCCCCTTTAGTGAAACGAAAAATTCAGATTCTAAAATGAGCCTGCAGGTTGTAAACAGTTCCCTGTGAGTACAATTTTCTTTATAACCACCCCTACCATGGGAGCATTTTAGCATGCCTTCTTGAATAATTATTCTTCCTGGCTGAATTAAGAAGTCTCAGTATCTACATAAATGTGAACGTAAGATTTTAAACAATTTGGTAACATATTGCTGTCTGCATCTCAATCTCTTGCTGCCACGTGCTAATAGACTGTGCATATCAAATCAAATCAAACTTTATTCACGTAGCCAACAGGCCATTGCGACTAAAAATACAGATAAAACAGATAAAAATACTGGGGAAAATAGACTGTGCATATTCCAGTCACATCAAGGACTTTGAGGTATCCTGTCCCAAATGACTACTGTGGGGTTTCCTCCTTTTGTTGTCTTAAGCCTTAAATCCTTAAAAGCTAGGTTTTTGGTTGGCTTGCTTTTTTGAAGGGCTATTCAAAAGGCTATTCTGTTTGCAGAAGTATTTGATTCCCAGTACTGCAGCAGGGGGCTTATAATCTTCCAAGTATGTATGTGTGTGTGTGTGTACACACACACACACACACACACACACACACACAGGTATATCCATTCTCCAAACAAGATAAGAGAGAAAAAATTGCAGTGTAACAGCAGCAAGGCTTCTGGAAAGACTGTTGTCCAATTTTCTCAACAGGGGAGCAGAGGTTTCAGTCTTCCATATTTTACACAAGAAACAATTGCTTTGTGTTATTACTGTACACTTACACTTATTTTATTAGGGTTATGACTTCCTGTGCACTTATATTAAAATTCTGTACAGTGGTTTATGGCAGTGGTGCCTGCAGTGGGAGGGAAGGAAAGAGGATGTAGCAATCATAGACTAATGTAATAACAGAATATAACTCTGGGATATTGAGGTGGGAAATGGGTATTTTATGTCTTGCAAGTTTCAAGTGAACAATATTGATTGGGCAGGGATAAATGTCTGTTGGAGGTTTAAAATCTAAACTAAACCACTTCTTGTTAAATAATGAATTCTAAAGTCTCGGCTAGAACATATACAGATATTTATGTGTTACTGCAATTTGGCTGGAAAGTGTCATTTAGGTGTAAAGGGCAGCTAATCTGGTTGTATCCTTGTAAATTTATTAACTGTGCTATTCTATGCATGTCTTTTCAGAAGTAAATCTTACTGAGTTCAGTCGGGACCATACCCCTAGGTAAGTTTGTGTAGATGTCAAACAGATAAATAACTATATGACTTTTAGAAGACATCTGAAGGTTCAGGGAAGTTTTTATCAGCTGATGTTTTATTATGATTTAATATTTTGTTGGGATTCACCCAGAGTAGCTGGGGAAACCCAGTAAGATTCAAGCATGGATGGCATATAAATATTTATCATCATCACAATCATCATTATCACTATCATCATCACTAAAAAAAAAAACTAGCAACATGCTTGAAACACAATTTGGATGTGCTTTCACAATATTATTTTGGGACGAAGATGCTTACTTTTTCTGAAGTTTTTGTGGGGGGACAAATCTTCACAAGAAGAGCTTAGGATGGTAACTGAGAAAAGTTACCTTGTGAAGGTTTTTAACTCTCAAAAATGAATGTGACAATTCACCTTCCTCGAACTTGCCCCTTAAATTCAGGTAAGTAGCCGTGTTGGTCTGACAAAGTCGAAACAAATAAAAAGATTAAAAAATTGTCCAGTAGCACCTTAGAGACCAACTAAGTTTGTTCTGGGTATAAGGTTTTGTGTGCATGCACAAAATGGTATCTGAAGAAGTGTGCAGGCACACGAAAGCGTATACCCAGAGCAAACCTATTTGGTCTCTAAGGTGCTACTAGACAATTTTTTATTTTTAAAAATTTATTTCACCCCTTAAAATCAGAATTCATTACATAATAACTTGTTGTGGCGAAGGGGGTTGAATAACTCCAAGAAGCTATGAGCTATGCCATCCACAGCCACCCAAGACGGACAGGTCATAGCTGAGAGTTTAGACTAAATGTGATTCACCTGGAGAAGGAACTGGTAATCCACTCCAGTATTTTGCCAAGAAAACTCCATGGACATAAAAAAGGAGAAGGTTTGAGGAAAAAAGTGAGAGTTTCCAAGGCATGGCCTGGTTCATGGGGTCACGGAGTCGAACATGACTAAGACAACTAAACAACAACAACAAGGTTTGGAATTCTGTTACTGAAGTAAAGCATTGTGTTGCATACTATTGCAAAATGGGGTTATCATGAAAGACAAACTGACCACATTTTTCTGCATTTCATTGAAAATTGTGCTTTAGGTTGCTTCCCCCCTCCCCGCCAAATGTTGGGAAGCAAAAAGCTTCTGTATCTCCACATTTTTCAGCCTTCTGTCTTTTTAACAATTTAACTCCCAACTCTAAGCTCGTTCACCCTTCAGCTTGAAAATCACCCACAGACCATTCTTTGTATAAAGATTTTTTCCCCATTACTTACTGTCTTCGCTTGAATAGCCAGTTATTATATTGGGCTCAGGGCCAGACCCAAAGCTATTCACTGCCTGAACTTTGATATCATAAGGTACAAAGGTGGGGGTGTTCTTCAATACCAAGAAATGTTTTTTCACTGTTTCTTCATCCCATTCAACATTATCCTGTTGTTTCCAGTTCACTTTGTACTCCAGCCCTGGTCCATTCTGCTCCATGGGCTTTAGTGGCTGCAAATGAAGAAGAAAAGGAATCAGGTACTGTTGTTGTCATTGTACTGGTTTACGGGAAGCACTCTTTCACAAAACAGTTGGCTATATAATTCAGAAGTGCATCACAAAGATTGCTTTAAGTAAGGCAAACATCACAAAGATAGGCTTAAGGTAAGTGAAGGACAGAACGTTATGGCTTTTTAAAAGCCAGCAAGAGAGGAAAACAGATGGCTTGAAAGCACATTGATTATTAAATCATATACTTTAATGTTGGAGGCATTACCTCTCAATTTGCAGTACATTTTACCATGTCAATCAACTCACGTGAAAATGTGTCATTTGTACTGTGGTTACACTATGACAGCTCTTTTTTAAAAAAATGTTCCATTGCAGATTTGCCCTTTAAAACATAATACCCTACAGAGTATTAAACAACTGACAACAAAAATCCTAAACTATATCTGAATGACTTAATGGATAATAATATTTTTATGGCTCATTTGAGGCACTCATCTAGCTCAGAGTCATTTACAGAACAGAAATATGTATAAACTTCTATCTTTCCTCCTCTCTGATTTCCCTCTGTCAAAGATTTATATTGGAAATTCCTTGGGGGTAGGACCTGCCTTTTTGCAATAATAATAATAATAATAATAATAATAATAATAATAATAATAATTGTAATCTGCCCAACTGACTGGGTTGCCCCAGCCACTCTGTTACTCTGTATGATGTCCTTTTATAAATAATAACAGCTGGTAAAATAATTTGCCATAGGGAAAGAGGAGAAAGAAAAAGAGAATGAGGATGAATTAAAAAAAAAAGTTAAGTTTGCATGTTGTGGTTTATAGAAGGCACCTGCATTAATGAATACATGGCATAATTTCTACATTTGCAGTCCTTGTAATGAAGGAAGCCAATATGGAGGATATGATGGAAACTGCCAAGCATCAATTCACAGAAAATTGGAAGCAAAGGAAGATGTTATCGGCTCACAGTCTCATTTCTACCCAAGGGATTTTGCATTTCATCAAACAATCTCCTTTGAAACTATTATTAAAGGCTGGGGCAGGTAGAATCCAAAGCAGTAATTAAACTTAATTCTTTCTTTAGACCTTCTTAGCTACTTCTATGTTTTCAAAAACGGAATCATTAGTAAGAAATTATTAGAAAACAGGAGCTAAGGGGGCAAAATCAATCACAGTGGAGGTTAAAGCTATTTCCTAGATGTTATTCTACAGTTGTTCTTTCAGCTGCAATGAAGGTTGTTTTTGTTTTGCTTTTAAATCACATATTCAGCCCAGTGCTATGCATGCACACTCTGAAATTCCATTGTGTTCTCTGAGGATTATTAAAAAATGAAGTAGGTGACTTCACTTGGACCACAGCAATTGTGTCCATATACAGTGGTACCTCTGGTTACGTACTTAATTCTTTCCGGAGGTCCATTCTTAACCTGAAACTGTTCTTAACCTGAAGCCACTTTAGCTAATGGGGCCTCCCGCTGCCACTGCGCCGCCAGAGCACGATTTCTGTTCTTATCCTGAAGCAAAGTTCTTAACCTGAAGCATTATTTCTGGGTTAGCGAAGTATGTAACCTGAACTGTATGTAACCTGAAGCATATGTAACCCGAGGTACCACTGTATCTTCAATTAAAAAGGCATTACCTCCCATGTCATGTTCATTTCATGTGGTTCAGAAGATTCAATTCGGATGTTTTCTGGGTTCTTGTCTGGAGCTATGCATCAATAAAATACAACGCAAGAGTATTTTAATTAACCAGTCTTTGTTTCTTATTCTTCATATGTCTACATTTATTTATATGGTAAATCGATTAACTGCTGGCTAATTATGTGAATTTCCTAACAATGAGTATTATACAGCAGTAAATTATTCTGAAATAAACTTTGAAAAACTTCAGATGAATTTTACATTCACTGTGCAATAAAGTTATCATTTTTAACACACTGCGACATTTATGGTGGCTTGTGACATGTTATGATAACCACACACAACTCCTTGCAAATTGGATTTCAAAGAATGGATATATCAGCTACATTCAAATTATTATATTTCAGTTTAATAAGCTGAGCTATGAACAAGGCATTGGGACATGCACACAGCCTCGCTGCTCCCCCCTTCTCACCTGCAAGAAAACAGATCAGTAATTCTTCCATTAACTATAGTTTCTCATTTTGTCTAAACTGGAAAACTGTGGTTAACAGCTTCTGAACAAGATTAAGCCATGGGAAGATGGCTTAATATTTCATTTGGGTCCAGCCATAAACCATAGTTTGCCAGTTCAGCAAAACCAGGAAACAATAATAGAGAATGGAGAGCCTTCCTGCTGTAGTTTGTTTGCTGGCTCACATAAGGGAATGAGCACAAGGAGTTCCACTATCTAAAGGAGCCATTTTGAGATGAAAGGATTTCATTATGACAGACGTCAGTAAATAAATTCATCCCAGGACACCCTTGGATAATATGATCAATTGTCATGTAAAAAGCACAACAACAAAAGCCCCACACCATAAAATGGATATGGTTTCAGTCATTTTGGTTAAAATGATTGAATAAGAACTAAATGGTAGTTTCACAAAGCACCAGATGTTAATGGGATTATTTTAAAGAGTTGGCCCATTGGGACTAGGAAAACAGAAGGTGTATCATTAGAAGAAGGCACAGAGTTTGAAAGCTAGGGAAGGCACAGAGACAAAAGTTTTTTTAAAAAATAAATGTTAGGAGAATATAAATGAAGAAACCTTGCAGAACAGCTGCTCTATAAAAGGATTTTCAGGAGCCAGTTATTTCATGTTATACCAAGAGAAATTGGTTGTGAATAGAAATTTATCCAAAGTCCTGTGCTGCTATGAGACTCACTATAAATCTTGCTAAATAGCCCATCCAGGAGGCATGGTGTCTACATAAAAGAAGAAGAAAGCTAGCCTGAGTCTTAAAAGCAGTATATTTGGAGCCTAACTACATGTTTTGTTAATTGTGCAGTTTCTCAGAAGATATTTTATAAAATGGAATCATTAAGTACATTTGTTTTGTACTTAAATAACATCCTTTTCTGAGGTGTTGCAACCCAAACTGTACAAAGTATTCCAAATGATGTCTTACCAATTGTCCTACCTGTATGGAGCATTGCCATTTACAAATAACTTCTATTCCTTGGATCTTATATTCCCAAAGATTGGGGCTTAACCATCATATATGTCTTGTTTTTGGCAGTCTTTGGTACAACCTGAAACCTGCATAGCCCTTAAGAATGCCTCATTCCATCTTCCATCTTGGAAATATGAATGGAATGGAATTCCAGAGCATAACCATCAGCCCCCGCCTTTGTTTACCATTTAGTCAGCTAAAGACTTGTGGAGAACTCTAAAGCTGCCACACTATTTTGTGACAGATTGATATGGCTAATAATGATTTTGCCCTAAAACAAATTTTCGAATGTTTCTCATGGGCCAACACAGCTACCTGTACTTTTAATGTACAATAAAGGTAAAGGTAAAGGGACCCCTAACCATCAGGTCCAGTCGTGTCCGACTCTGGAGTTGCAACACTCATCTCGCTCTATAGGCCGAGGGAGCCGGCGTTTGTCCGCAGACAGCTTCCGGGTCCACAAAGCCGCTTCTGGCAAACCAGAGCTGCAGCGGTCCCTATTTATGTAGTTGCACTTTGACGTGCTTTCGAACTGCTAGGTGGGCAGGAGCTGGGGCCGAGCAATGGGAGCTCACTCCATCACAGGGATTTGAACCGCCAACCTTCTGATCAGTAAGCCCTAGACTCTGTGGTTTAACCCACAGCGCCACCTGGGTCCTTAATGTACAATACTGTGTCCTCAATTAAATAAAACACCCTTTTCATTTTGCTTCTTTTCTTATTTTTATATTTCTGCATCTTTTTCTTCTTTTCTCCTTGTTTTGTGTTTGTGTGTGTGTGTGTGTGTGTGTGTGTGTGTGTGTGTGTGAGAGAGAGAGAGAGAGAGAGAGAGAGAGAGAGAGAGAGAGAGGGCTATATGCACAGGAAGGTGATGGCTGGCTGGTGAAGGTCTCTAGAGGCAGGGAAGGAAAGATTTCCCAGGGTGGGAGGCTTGGCACCAATTACTGAGTGGGATGGGAGAAAGCAGCTCACCTCCAACCAAGCCTATAAATTAGTCTAAAACAAAACAAAGCTTAGGAACCTGTTTCCCCCACAAATCAAAACAAATGCTCCTAAATATGCATCAGGTGTATTCTAGGCTAGTATACCCTGTTCAATATGATATAATTAAACAGAAGAAACAGGTAGCAAAGCATACCAGCTGGTGGTGTTTCATATCGTTCTGACGGTTCACTAGGCTGGCTTCTCCCAACGGCATTGACAGATATAACACGGAACTGGTAATTTACATAAGGGGACAGTGGTAAGACAACTGTACTGTCATTCCCTGGGAGCCTGATTAATTCCTGCCACTTTCTGGGCTCCCATCGGTTCTCTTCAAATTCCACAATAGATTCTAGAAAGGACAAGGAGTGGAGACACAATTAAGACCCCCAGAAACGAACTGGAAAGAAGGGAAGGAAATGAACAGCAACAAATAAAACCTTCACCAATAAAACTAATTAAGTGCAGCTTTTAGGGTAGTTTTGCTCTAATTCCAAGCACTTGCTGTCACTCTATAAAAGTGAGGTGGCAGCACTAGACTCCTGCTTACCATTAATTGGGCTGTTGTTACTGCTCCCAGCATTCCATGCTAGCCTCACACTTCTGCTCTGTTTTTCGGAGAGGTGGAGGTCTTCTGGTGGGTCAGGGACATCTGTACAAGAAACGGAAGAAACATAAGAAGAATGGCATTTGGCTGCCATGCTTCACTCTGAGCAAGAGACATGTGCAATATTTTCAGGTGTGGCCTTCAGAGAAATCACACTGCTGCGTCTGACATTAGGACTGTGGATATGACCCTGTCCATCTGCTCATGGAATAAATGAGAGAAAAGCCATACCAGCCAACTATGCCCCCCCAGTGCTGACATAGCCGCATGCCACACTCTTCATCTTTACCTATTTCACAAGAATAAAAGCTATGCCTGCAAAGAGCTCTTTGACACCTTAAAGACTGGCACAATTAATGTGGCATAGGCTTCTGAGGACTACAGCAACATTTTTCTGTTGCATGAATTGGTCTGCTCTTCGTTGTTGTTTAGTCGTTGTCATGTCTGACTCTTCGTGACCCCATGGACCAGAGCATGCCAAGCATTCCTGTTTTCCACTGCCTCCCGCAGTTTGGTCAGACTCATGTTGGTAGCTTCAAGAACACAGTCCAACCATCTCGTCCTCTGCCGCCCCCTTCTCCTTGTGCCCTCAATCTTTCACAACATCCGGGTCTTTTCAAGGGAGTCTTCTCTTCTCATGAGGTGGCCAAAAGTATTGGAGAATCAGAATCTGTAATCCATGCTAGTGTGCCAGAATACCTGGGCCTTAGCTGAGTGGCAGGCCACATACTTTGCAGGCAAAGGGTCCCAGGTTCAACCCTGGTATCTTCTGGTAGGACTGGGCATGTCCACTGTCTGAAACCCCAGAGAGTCACTGCTAGTCCATGTGGACAATGCAGCGCTCTATGGACCAATGGTCAGACTCACTTTAAGGCAGCTTCTTATGTTGTTGTTGTTTTTTGGGGGGGCAGAGCAGAAGGTGGCCTGTCCTTTCGAACTTGAAAGGCTGGATTTGCCATACACCACTTCCTTCACAGGAAGACTGCTGGGCGAATAAAACAGTTCCATGTGAAACTTGGGAGCAAAGCGTATGCATTTGTTTTCCAAGGCCAGGCTCAAAATGTATTTCAGGCATCCGCTCTATAATACTAGTGGGATGGGCACTGGCATCCAATATTTGTCCCTCATGCATTGCATATGATACTTCTTTCTGCTCCAATAGCCAGAAACGTTCCCCAACAAAGGTCAAATTCTATTTCTTGTCTCAGCCGCAGCAGGATTCTTATTAAGCAACTGTCCTGGTAGCAGGAAAGCAATGAGGCAGAGCTGGAGGAGGATTCCTACATAAATATGTGGTTTTTATAGATGGCTAAGAATAGAAGTGCAGGGTTTTTAAAAGGCAGCAGTGTGTGGTTGTCTGGGAGTTAGATTTGAAATGACAATGTATGGAAAAAAAGAAGGATTGCAGTTGGGGGTAGCATTTGCAGGGCTGTAATGAGACTGGCAGCCCAGGAGGATTTTAATATGTGTAAGGAAAAAGGGGGGAGGAAGTGGATTTCATCCAGTTTAAAAATGAACCACTATTATGTGATGCCCATTCATCAAAATATATGTGAGTTGCACTGAAAAACACCCCTTCAGTTGCGCAGGAGGCCTTCAAAAGTCACCCCTCCTAGAGCCTTACAACTCCAACTGGACAAGAGAGGTTACCCCAAAGGTGAGACATATCCTGCTCAAGGGTCCCTGAGCCCTGATTGAGAGCTGCCATGCACCCTTAAAGTTGCCTAAGGGTGCTCACTGAACCTTGTCCCTCCCTTAGTGAATCTCCCACACATAGCCTGGGTAGCTCAGTTGGTAGGAGTGTGGTGCTAATAACACCAAGGTTGCGGGTTTGATCCCTGTATGGGACGGCTACATATTCTTTCATTGCAGGGGGCTGGACTAGAGGATCCTCAGGGTCCCTTCCAACTCTACAGTCCTATGATTCTATCCCAGCTTAAATGTGGCCATTGAATTAACCTAATCCAATGGCATGCCTGCAATACTGGCTCCTGATCAACCTGGTACATATTTCAGAGTAGTCAGGGAGTCAGGAGAATATGTCAGCAGGGCACACAAACAGACAGGCCAGAAACAATCCTACACAGTCCTGAAGTGAACAGAAAATCTTGCACTGAGAAATCAGAAGATGCTAAGGGGGCAGAAGGTGGAGGAGCCTTAGACAGTCTCCTGTGTTTCCCTCTCCTAGCATCCACATGGCATATGCCCAAAAGCCATGACTCACCTCCCTCTAGCCCAGAAGCAACACCGCCCCTGTCCAAAGCCCTCAGGGTCAGGCAGCAAAGCGGCCAATTATGAAATGTGCATATGAATAAATAGTGCTGAATCTGACTGATGTTGCAATGGGCCCAAACCTTCAGAACAAAAGCCATTACTTGGCAGAGAAGGAGTAAGAACAGATTTTCCCAGAGGGATTTAAATAAAGCATCAGAATAACTTAGCATGCAAGCAGTGGTTTAAAATTTACTTACAAAGGACAGTTATGCGGGAATCATCTGTGGCACTGTCAAGAGATGTGCGGCCTACACAGGTGTACACACCCTGATCTTCTAATTCCACATTTGATATAATCAAGGTGTCCATCTCCATAATTATTCTGCGAAGGAAAGTATAAATAAGACACAAATGGCAGAGCAATAATAAAACTAGCATCCTGAATCTGCTTTCTTTACCTCACTTTGTCAAGCCTGGACATGGAAATCCTTTCACAATGAGGCAGCTCGCAATAATGCTTAAGTTGCATTTTAGGTAGCAAATTCATCACACACACACACACACACACACACACACACACACACACACTGCTAGCATTAACTACCAGCACAGTTTCAAGCACCTGCAACTGATAGTACCAACTTATAACAGCCATAGTTCTAGTAATCTGCTTTCAGGAAATTTGGAGAATATTAATCTACAGTCCCCAGTCCACAAAGTGCTAGACAATTCTTATTTATCATTCCAACAACCCTGTGAGATAGATTAGACAGAGTGCTAATGACTAAGTTCTTACGGGTCAAACCAGACAAGATGAGAAATGGATGTGATCTAAATTTCCAGTGTTCCATTTCCTCCCCCTTTATAGAAGTCAAAAGGGAAGATATGAATTGGATCAGCACCACAGGACTAAGGAAAGGGGGTGTTTAACCCCTTCCCACAATGCTCTTTCCCATGTGCATGGCCAGAGACCATCTCAGTCGGCTTTTTCCACCTGGCTTGAGAGGGCAGGGCCCGACTGACTCCAGCAACAAAAGCTGAGGCTGAACAAACTCTTGGGCTGGAGTGTTTTGTTGATCCTTAGCTAACAGGACCAGTGGTCAGGGATGATGGGAATTGTAGTCTCAAAACATCTGGAGGGCTGAGTTTGCCTGTACCTGATTTAGACAATAGTATCTGCACTTTTAAAAGCCAGGAATGATCAGCTGTTGTCTCATAACCGCCACCCCAAAAACAAAATTATAAAAAACAACCAAATTAACAGGCTTTCTAGCAGGTTTCAACAGATAAGCAGTACAATCTGTTCATGCATAATGTTGCACATCAATATTTTGTGTGTGTGTGTGTGTGTGTGTGTGTGTGTACACACACACACAAACTCAAAAGAAAAAAGAGAGATGCAAAAGAATGTTGAAAACATTGTTGGTAAAATGTCCAAAAACAATAGATAATTATTTCAGGGACACATGTGGCCCATAGGCCAAAATCTGGTAAACCGCATTATACATGCTTAATGAATTAACAAGGTGGAGGTTTGTTTGTTTTTACTTGTTCTGGCTACATTATTTAACAAAATAAAATACCACATAATCTGAACATGTGATTATATCAGCAAAACACGACTTGTATTTGGTGCGTTTATTTGACTGGTTTGTTCAATGCTCAGCTATTCAAAATAACTGTACATCTGGCCTACTGGATACAAATTCTAGATTTAGAGCTGTGCTTTTACCACTAGAGGTCCTTCCAGTACAACTATGAAATTATGTGCAGGACTGTAAGGCTGCTTATATCTTACTGAGATGGAAAGTCATTCAGTCATTCCAGTTTCATAGAATCATAGATTTGTAGAGTTGGAAGGGACCACAACAATCATGTCCAACCACTGCAATGCAGGAAACTTTTGCCCGATGTGGGCCTCGAACCCACAGCTCTGAGACTAAGAGTCTCATGCCATACCGACTACCAGTTTTCCAATTTTATCCCTTTCGTAGCAGTCCAGAAGTTGCTGGACTAGTTTCCATAATTCCTGACCAGAGCTCATGCTGGCTGAGTCTGATGGTAGCTGGAGTCTGACAACTTCTGGAGGGCCAAAGTTACCTGTGCTTCAAGGACTCATACAACATCTTGCCAAGGTCAACAAGAGATATTCTATTGGCCACACTAGGAAAAATAAGATATTTTCAGCAAAATACAGGGACAACCAATGGGTTGTAGGACTTATAATGTGCCACTGCCAAAAGAATCCTTAATCCCATACTCTAATTTTCCAATTGACTGTACCAGGATAGGATTGCATAGTGATTTATATGTGTATTTTATTCCTCAGGGGTTTGGGGCATTATTTTTATGGTTCTGCACTGGAAAGTTTCTGGAGGGTTCAAGTGGGCAGAAAGGCAGACTGCAAATACATGAGTTTTTTTTAAAAAAAATGGTTTATGTAATACTTTTAGAGCAACTTTCATCAAGCTGGTGCCCTTCAGATATCTTGGTCTATGACTTCCATCAGACTCAGCCAGCATGGTCAATAGTCAGGGATCATGGGAGCTGTAGTCCAAAATATCTGGAGACTATTCCAGGTTTGGGAAGCCTGGATTTCACTCAATGTTCATTATCCCAGTAGTGCTCAGCACTGTTAGGTAGATCTGCATTGGCTTGGAGCAAGAGAAGCTTCCTCCGATGGAAGCACTTTCTCTGTCACAGGGTGCAACTTTTCCCAACGGACGCTTCTCCAAGTCCATTATGCCTGTGTTGCAAATTTTTTTAAAAAAAAATTAAAATGAGGCCATGAGAAAGGCAAGTGGCATGCCTCACGGTATGTGATACTGTCTCCAACGTCCACCTGCTAAATGGCACAGCATAACTCCCCAAACCCAAGGTGCTGCTAAGAACATAGGAAGCTAACATATACTAAACTCCTCCAGTTTAACCATGTCTATACTAATCTCCCAGATTGCAGAAGGGGACACTCTGAGCCCAACTTGGAGATGCCAGGGATTGAACCTGGAACCTTCTTCATGCAAAGCAGATGTGATCTGCTATTGGGCTACAGCCTTTCTCTGATCCACTGTCACTCTGAAAACAACACATATAAGTATGGTGTAAAATATCCCATTCCACTTATTTGTTGCTGACCCGGGAACTCCTGTATGTCCAAGCTTGCCTATGTTATTACTCCTGCAAAAGGGGTGGTGATGTTTTAAGCACTCTTATGGAAATCAATAAGAAGACCCAGATAAGACCTCATTGTGCCTGGCTCTCTGCTTCAGAGGATTACAGCACAAGAAACAACTACTATTTGATGCCAGAATCAACAGTCATTAGAAGCTGCCCATTAGGGCAGGACCATAAACGCATGATCATATTCCCATGGATTAAAATTATTTATGTAAAAAGAAAGCAGAATAATGAGAAAACTCTCATTTGTTACCTCCCATCCTCTGTGTCATTCTTTACAAGCTCCTCTCCGTCCTTTCTCCAAGAGATTTGAAAGTGGTGTTTCAAATGGGAGTCAAACTCAGCGTGGCATTTCAATGCAACTGGGTGTGATTTCAAAATCTGTGGGTTCTTCGGCAGAACAGATATTTTGGTAGCATCTAATAAGTGAAGAAAGACATTTGCTGTTTGTTCATGTATACAATGAGCAAATTGCTTTACAGTCCTTGTGCCATACCTTCGCATGAGAATAGGGGAGCTATCAATCCCGTTTTGCATATGATAACGATGCATTACAATTTAAATTGAGAAATTTCACTTGTCTTATTGAAATACTTTTGGCTGTCCTTGTATATTTCACCCAGGAATGACTAGCAGCTTTGCTTCAAATTTTGCTTTAGGTAAGCTCCAAGGATAACTGAGGGTTGTACAGATTTTCCAGAGAAATGTCACTGTTCCTTTTGAAACCCTTGGCATTCCTCAGAAGTACTAAATGAGTTTCACATTTTATAACTGAGCCAGAGTTATTTGGCCATCATTCATTGTTCAGACTGACTCCTGAAAAGCTCTCCAGTGAAACATATGAAAACAAGGATGAGTGGATCTGTCGATTTCGGCTTCCCTGGGTTTCTTGCTTTCCCAGTCTTAAGTTCGTGTCAGGTTCCTCAAGTGGTTGCTCACAAGTAAAGACAAAGTCCGTCTTGCCTTTTAACCATTTAATTGTGCAAGGCTATTTACAGTGCAGAGCTACTGAGAAACATGACTGCCTAGTCGCTAGATGAACCTGGAAGTGCCGTTCTACAGGTGTGACCCCAGCATAAGAATTTCGACATCCTGAAGTGCCACCTTCCCGGTCTTTTGACCCCTCTGAGCAGTTTGGGCGACGGAAGTGGCAGCTCCCCTTCAGAGCGGGTCTGCCAGGCGGTACTGGGTCTTTGAGCAACTTCCAGGAGCCCTCGCTCCACCTGGCTGCCTGAGGATAACCCCTCCTCCCCAGGGGAGGTGCTGGAAGACTCGCTGGAAGACGTATCACTGGCTAGCAGTGGCTGGGGCTGCCTGTACCCACCCAGCCTCTGTCTGGCAGTGGAGTGCAGCTCCCTGACAGTTCGGTCCTCCATATTTCTGTATACTTTAAAAGAAATCCTTGTGCAGGTTTCTCCCATAATATACAAATTTTTGCAAGCCATTTCCCCTAATAAAATGCATTTCTGTATGCTTTCCCCCTCCATTTTTACGTCATCAATTAGTTGAAGAACTGAATCACAAAATCTGGAGAACTGCAAATTTGGAAGGACAGCTTTGTTTTGGTTCACAAGTTGTTACGGGAAATGCGAATTGGATACGCTCGCATTAAAATTCAAACTGAACTGAATTCTTTTGCTATCCCTAGAGTGAAAGACACAACTGTGGGGTGGGATCTCAGTTATTCACACGTTTGCACCTGCAGTGTGGGATGATACTGTGCTATGGGTAGGAAATATAGCAGGGCCCTTTATTAAATTCACATTCCCAACTCCCGAGTTCCCACCCCACCTCCAGTTTAGCCAAATCATGTCCCACCTGTACTTTGCTAAGAACAGTAGATAAGGGAGATAAGGGAGAAGGGAGAAATCACAAAAGGCAAATGGTTCATGGTCCCTTGGCCCACCTGCCATGAATTGAAAGCGCCGGTGTGAAGATGAGCAACATTTTACTCAATGTCAGCAAATGTGATTAATTTGCTCTTGTGGATATGTGACCTAGGAAAGCAATAGGTTCGCAAATAATTTTTGCTGATCTACTAAAAAAAAAGTGCTGGCACATAGAATCATGGAGTTGGAAGCGACCTTAGAGGTCCAACCCACTGCTCAATTCAGGATGCAACTACGGCGTCCCTGAAATTGGGTTGTGCAGCGTCTGCTTAAATACCTCCACCAAAAGACGAGCTGCTGCCTCCCAAGGCAGTCTGTTCCATTCATTGTGTAAAATAGTATTTCATTGAGGAAACTCCACAACCATTATTAATATCAGCATCAGGTCTCTCCTTTTGAATGGGGAACATCCATAGTTATCAACCAGCCTTTAAATCAGGAACGATATACAATTATGCCAATTTTCAGAAGTGCAAACAGCATTATACTGCATTATTCATATTTTGCTGCATTACGCAATTATATTTGTAGTTTTGAATAGGGGATGATGTGAGTTAAGCACATCCATTAAGAAAATTGCATAGTTGCTTCTGATGCAATGCGTGATGCCATTGTTTGGGGAGATGGAATTGTCCTCAGAATTAAACAGGGCGTTTTTCACATCTATACATGAGGTTAAAGTAACTTGTTTTCATAGGAAGAATTACTTCTGACAGTAAGGGTAGCAGTGATAGCACGTCTCCCAGCAGAATTTTTCACCCAGCAAGTATAGGACCCAGCATCTTCCTTTCTTGTTACTCTGATTTCCAGGGTTCCATTCTGATCAGGATCAAGGTGCTGCATGCCGTAATCTTTAGTCCTAGGAAGTAAACCAGAACCACAGGTTATTTCATGCTGCTAGAGATTATGAGAATGTCAGGGCAGCCAGGTCTTAGTTTAACTACCATGATAGGAAGCAGAAGCTAGGCAATGGCTATAAATCAATATAGACATTTCTTCCTTTCAGTCTGAAAAGTTGCTTCAGCTAATACAGTGGTGCCCCACTAGACGAATGCCTCACTAGACTTAAAACTCACTAGACGAACGGCATTCGTCTAGCGGAAGCCGCCCCGCAAGACGAAAAAGTCAATGGGGCTGCTTAGCAAGACGAAAAATTTGCGTCTTTTTTTTTTTCATTTAGCGGAGCGCAGCTGTCATTGCCGCTTCGTTAGACGAAAAAACCGCTAGACGAAAAAATTCGTAGAACGAATTATTTTCGTCTAACGGGGCACCACTGTAATTGAAGGAAGATTTGTCTTTGAATGAGCTGGAGTTACATACTTTTGAATTAAGGTCACACCCACACCGTGCATTTAAAGTACATGGCTGCACCCAAAGAAAACCAAAGTTTGTTAAGGGTGCTGTGGAGTAAACTACTGTTTCCATGAGTCTCTGTTAAAGTGCTATAAATGTGCTTTCAATGTATGGTTACCTTAGATTTTGTTTCCCCAGAAATGGTTTTCTTCACCGTCAGAATGAATATGCACCTTCTTCCTACAGTGGCCATGTCCCAAAATTTCTCACTACCATATCAGAATATCTAGGATGGTTGGCTAGTTCCATACTCTAACAACAGATTCTTCTTCTTCTTTTTATGGTTTTGTGTCAAACCATAGAGTGCTTTTAAATGTATTTTTGAATGCTACTCAACAATATTTTCATTTAATTAAATTCAGCGTATTTGTTTTGAGCATTAGCCACCACAGAATTCAAGTAGTGGGATTTCTGGATCCTCCTTAATCAATACCCCTCATAAGCATACTTATGGCCAAGAGTTGGCATGCAAAGCCTCTACTTTTTGTTGTGGACAAGTCTTCATGTGAGAAAAAGATGTTCTGCTGTAGACCCAGCTTTTACTGCTTCTGCCTTCTCCTTCTGCTGCATATGTTTTGTATAAAACAATAAGGAGGGTGCCTTTCAAGAATTTTCTGTGTATACTTGCAAACCCTTGGTGCTTCATAAATATCCACGTACAATAATGACTAAGTTTATTGGCCCATTTTGGGGTAAATGATGAGATGTTTCCGCATTTCTCTCTCAACCTCGCTCTCTTTCTCTGGATTATCAGGTGTCTAGTGTTTTTGTTTAGGGTACTCAATCAGTTGTAGCTACTCAGAGGAGCTGCTGCTAGCTTTTCATGGAAACCAGGATTATAACCAACCAGGGTTATACTTTGGCCAACAGGGCCTCTTAGAGGACAATAACAGATCCTGAGTAGGAAAACGCAAGGAAAATGGGCCTAGTACAAGTACATAACAAAGTTCCCTAAAGAATGAAGCAACACAAGTTAAATTCTGAAGTGTTCTTTGTTATCTTTTCAAAACTAACATTTGCTTTTTATTAAGCCATCTAAATTGCGCCTGAGCAAGAAAACCCTCTGAGCAACCTAAGCTCTGTTGACCTTTGCCTTCCTGAAGATAAAGGAAATGGAACACCACCTCATGGGGGACCTTATCATTTCCATTGCTAACAAACAATGTGGGGTTTCATTAACCTTGGCATATTATTCTTTGAAACTTTTAAAGTATAAGTATATTTGGATCATCTTTGGCATCTTATGACAGCAATTTTTATTGGATTGATTTTTTTTTTAAAGTCAATAGAGATTTAATGCAACTACATCTCTGCAGCCAGAAATGCCAACAGCAGCCTATGAACACGAGGAAAGAACTAAAATGAGCATACCAAGTAACATCAGGAGATGGGACAGCAAAAAACTGACAGTACAGGTGGCTTGGGTAACCCACAACCGCAACATATTCTTCACCATCTGGAGTTAACATTTCTGGAGGAATGTCTGCAAATGTCAACAACAACAACAACAAAGTTAGAACTACAGATCTATAAATAGCTTGGATTTAGAAGCACCTGCCATCCCATGGGGTTGAGAAAACATTGCTGTCTAGAATCCAGCAAAAGTGAGTTGCACTTAGGAGCTGGCTCAGATGTTTACAAATCACTTGCTATGCAGACCCGGGGGGGGGGAGGGACGCTTTTTTGTAATGGTCAGTCAGTTGCCCAATCCAACATCATACTCACTGGCCAGAGGAATAATGACTACTGAGACAGGACACCCCATCTGTCCCCTTGAGCAAGAAATCCCATATCTTTGTGGGCAGCAGTAACAACCCATGAGGCAGCTTCTTGGAGGAAGAAAGCAGCAGCAAACAAGGCTGAGAGGGCAGAACTGGTGCAACCATTAGGCAGAGTGGGCGGCCATCTTAGGCAGCAGATGCTGGGAAGAGCAGCAGCGAGTGGTTGCAAGGCAGAGTGTATGGATGCCATGCAGACTGACTGGCACCCCTCAGGCAAGCCTGCTGCCCCCTCAGGTGCACTCTTGCATTGCAGCAGTCTGGTCAGATTATGGGCATTGAGAGAGCCAATTCTGCTGACGGGACCTTCATGCCTTGGCCAGAAAGTGTTGCAAGATAGAGCTGATAGCTTAGGCATGTGGTTGCTGAGTGGCTAGCAGTGTCCAGTGAAAAGTGCTGAAATCGTGGCCCATGCTAGACCATGCTTGTTATGTGTTGACAAGGTATTCCATGCCTCTGCTGTATCCTTGGGCATCCTCTCATAAGGAGATGGGAATCATCTCCTCCTTGGGTATTGGTTAGTCAGTTAACTAATGGTTTCCCATTGGAAGCTGCCTCTAGACCAGGAGTGGGAAACCTTTAATAGCCCATAGGCCACAAACTTCCAGGAGGGACATGTTCATTGTGGGAGGAGCCAGAAGCAAAAGTAGGTGGAGCAACAAATGTACATTTACCCTTTGGACAGTAGGCTTGCTTCTGGCTGGGGAGGGATGGGGCCTGTGGAGGGCAGGAGAGTGAGACCTGGAGGACTGCTTTGGCCCCTGTGCCTAAGGTTCCCTCTCTTTGCTTTAGACCTTCAGCAAATTGCCTCATGAACTGCCACCTGGGGTATGGGGGGAATTCCCCTTCTGCCTCCTTGTTAATGCCAAAATCTTAAAATGTGTGAGGGCTGACCAAATTGTGAGCTTTGGGGGGGGATTTTACCCCAGGAAATATACTGCCACGGGGGCCAAAATTAATTGACCAATGGGCCGGATTAGGCCCCAGGAAATATGCCTGTCTTAATATTGTCACAAGCCACTCAGAGTCTTCTGAAGCAGTTTTGTATAAAGGAAAGAAGGAAAGAATGAACGGAATAGTATCATAAGACAGAAGGGAGTCCTACCCATTGCTTCCTTGGGGTAGATGACAGCACTCTTTCCAGTCACCATACTCATATGAGGATCTTCCAGGTGAGATGCTCTTTCATCTCTTTGGTCATATTGTTATCAAAGTTGGAAGAGAAACTGAGCCCTAGAGTGGCCTAGTTTACTTGGTTTGCTTCCTTATACTGAGTCAGACCATTGGTCCACCTAACTCCATACAGTGGTACCTCGCAAGACGAAATTAATTCGTTCTGCAAGTCTTTTCGTTTTGCAGAAATTTCGCCTTGCAAAACACGGTTTCCCATAGGAATGCATTGAAATTTAATTAATGTGTTCCTATGGGGGAAAAGTTGGGGCTTGTTGCCGGCAGCAGCAGGGGGGGTTGGGCCTGGCTGGGCCCAGCCGGAGCCTGCTGCCGCCTGCACCAAGCGACCAGGGAGAGCGAGCGGCGAGCGGCAAGAGCGAGCGGCAAGCTGGGAGGGCGAGCGGCGAGAGCGCCCCCTCCCCGTGGGCCCAGCGGAAGCCCGAGCCCGGCCCCAACTCCTGCCGCCTGCACCGAGTGGGGAGAGTGAGCGGCGAGTGGCGAGGGCGAGCAGGGAGGGCGAGCGGGGAGAGCGCCCCCTCCCCGCGGGCCCAGCCCAAGCCCAAGCCACAGTCAAGAAGGGCGGCGAGAGCGGTGAGTGAGCGGCAGCAGCAGGAGGAAGCCGGGTGTGGGGAGCAGGGGCCGCAGTCAGGGAGAAGCCAAGGCAGAAATTGGCACCGGACCTACCTCTTCCCTCCTGGAGCGGTGAGTGTTCTGGGGTTTGCGGGGAGCCGAGGGCAGACTCGGCTGCTCCACCTTGGCACTTGTGAGCCTCGGCGGTGGGAGGAGGCGAGCTGCAGCTTCAGGTTCCCGCCGCCGCTGCCACTCTCCTCGCAGCAGCAGGTTCCGGCTTCTTCTTACAGTGGTACCGCGCAAGACGAATGCTTCATTTTGCGAGTCACGGCCATAGAAAATTTCGTTTTGCGAGTCACCTAAAAAATCGCAAAACCCTTTCGTCTAGCGGGTTTTTCGTTTTGCGAGGCATTCGTCTTGCGAGGTACCACTGTATTGTCTTCTGTAATGACTGGTAAAGCATGAGTTTGGCCAAACTGCGGGAGGCAATGGAGGACAGGGGTGCCTGGACACGACTGAACGACTGAACAACAACAACAAATGACTGGCAATAGCTCTCCAGGGTTTCTGACCTGGATCTTTTCCCAGCATTGCCTAGAGATGGATTCAGGGATTGAACCCAGGGTCTTTACATGCAGAGGCACTCTTCTGCTGAGCTCCATACATGCTGCGAATAGCTGGAAAGACTTACTAAGCACATCAATGTTTGCTGTGGCGAGGATGGTGCCATGCTTGTTCGTAGCCTCACACTGGTACACGGCACTGTCTTCCAGCTCTAGGTCGGTGACACTGATCTCCCTTGTTGAAAAAACAGCCCTGTTGGATTTTATTTCTGCCTCTGCCAGAAACACAACAATAGGATACAGGATCACAGTTAGCCAAATTGTGCCTTTCTGGGAATGTAGAAATAAGTGGGCTTTCAGAGAGAAGCTCTCATCCATTTTGCCCGTTGTTGTTGTTGTTACTACTACTACTATTCCCAGCAGAACAAACTGGATGTTTTGCACCTTGTCCTTACCATCAAGAGACCTGCCATTCACTTTCCACTTTATAGTTGGCTCAGGATAGCCAATGGCTTGGCACAACAGCACAAAACTTTCGCCGACACCGTAAACTCCACTTTTGGGTTTCGTTACCCATATGGGTGGTTCTGTTGAGAAAGAAGAGAGCCATCTTTCAGCCAAAGGCAGACAGACACATGATTAACATCACCACCACAACCACAGTAAGGCACCTAAAATGATGAGGCGCTTTACAATTATAGAATGTCTATAGAAATTGCATATAATATAGTTTGCAATTAGGCAAAAAAAGAAAAAAATGAAAAATAAAAAAATGGCCCATATAGTATCATTCAAGTTACACATTGCATCAATAGTTCCCACACTTATTCGGACCACTGCCCCTTTGGTTCCATAAACTGATTGGTGCCCCTTACCCTACCCTATAAATAGCATTATTCAGAGTATCAGTTTGCACGACCCACTCAGGAAAATAGTAACACAATAAAATTTGAAACGACAACCATTTAATTGCACATTTATTCAAAATCCAGCTAAAACTATCTAGTTTATTAATTTAACAAAACTGATGAATCTGATGCAGTGATTTTCAAATCCTGATAGTCATTTTCACCTCTAGTGCCGCCTGCTGCCCACTTACCTGTTAAAGTATCCCTAGGTAATCCTACTGCCCACCTTGGGAGTCGCTGTGCTACATGCAATAGTCATGACCAGCTGTATATTTCTTAGAAATCACTGGGGGAATCTGATTTGGATTGGCGGAATGGTTTTTCAAAAATACACATTTCTCACCCACACAGATTTCACAATAAAAACTCTCAATTCCCCTGAAGCTCCTATTAGACACAGAGGGGGAAAATATATAGGCCCCCACATTGTACCTGTGTGTTTTCTTCTCTGTGACTAATAAAAGCTTAATACAGCAGAAAAGTTCATGGGGGAATCAATGCGGAGTACAGGTTTTTAGATCTTTTCCCCCATAAACCACAGCCTTCATCCAAATCCCCCTCATTGTAACCATTCTCTTAAGAGAAGCTGTCCTTGTGGTTAGCGTGTTGGACTATGACCTAGGAGAGTGGGGTTCAAATCCCCACTCGGCCATGAAGCTTACTGGATGACCTTGGGCCAGTCACCATCTCTTAGTTTAACCTACCTCACAAGGTTGTTGTGAGAATGAAGTGGGGAGGACGAGAACCATGTACACCACCTTCATCTCCTTGGAAGATGAAAGTGGTATGTAAATGTAATAAATAAAAATAATAAATAAATAAAAGAAGGAAGCCTTGGAGGCCAGTGGTGGAGCATCTCCTTTGCACGCAGAAAGTCCCAGGTTCAATTCCTGGCATCTCCTCTGCCTGGAATTGTGGAGAGACGCTTTCAGTTTGTGAAAACAGTGCTGACCTAAATGGACCAATGCTCTGGCTGAGTATAAGACGGCTTCCTGTGTTCCTAAATAATGTGTGGTTTGGCCTTAAAAAATAGCAATAATTGGCTTGGGGGAGGACAAAAAAGAGCTATGCAGCTAAAAATTTCTCTAAGGAAATATTAATTCCTTCTTTGATTCCAGGTTACCAGCAGATGGCACTCTCTGGCAACAACTGCAAAAGGAAAGGAAATTCAAAAGGCTGTGCTTTTACCCTGAGTGATGCTGTTAACATTGTTATTACCTTTTCAGCTCTGGTTGTATCAAAGGAGAAAGGGTGGGGAAACATACATAAGAAATCCTGTGATTTGTTGCCCCAAACTCTGTTCACTGCATCTCCAACGACAATGGCAACGATTGCAATTTTTGTTGTTGCTTGCAGGGGTTGCCAAGTTTCCTAACACTGGATTGACCCTCTCCGAAATCATGAAAGGAAGACTGAGACATGCAGAGCAAGTGAAGCAACAGTACGCACAATGGCGTGAAGGTAGAGGACGGTATTTTCTGCTCCCGGAACAACTTGCATTCACAATCAAACATTATGATCCTTAGAGCCGTGAAGTCGTCCTGGGACTGGGAAACAGAAGTGAAGCACCTCTGGCTTCAGCAGCTGACCAGAAAGGCAAGCAGGAAAGCCACCCGGCCTAGCACACCAGCCACACAAGGAGCAGCCACAGAGTGTTTGCTTTTCTGCTTCCTCCCTCCCAAATCTTAAGACCGTAAGAAGATCTTGTTGGGTTGGGCCAGTGGCCCAGCATTCTGTTCTCACTACGCCTGTCCTGATGATTGTGGGAAGTCCACAAGGAATACTAGCTGTGCCACATTCCTGACTGTTGCTTACTGGGAAGGAGAAGAGGGGCAGGGCCTCAGAGTGATTGGTGTGGTGCAAATCCACTGGTGCAATCAATCTGGCACTCCTGCATCATGCTGAGCACAACACCATCATGACCCTCTCCAGAGCAACAGCCACCAACCTGCCAGGAAGCTAGCATAGCAGCTTTATCCCGCCTGAGCAGCACCTGAGTGCAATTGTGATTCCTTGCAGCTGCCTCCAACCAGTGGCATAGCATGGGTTGCCAGTGCCTGAGGCGAGACAAGTATTGTGCCCCGTAACCAGTGACAGCACTGGCATGGCAACTGCAACCCACCCATTCCTCCCTGTCCACCTTCAGTTCAATGTGGATCTCAGCCACTGCCCCCCCCCCAACCCAACATTAAAATAAAATATATAAGCAGTCTTAATGAAAGAAGCAAAGGCTTTGGGAGGGGAAAGAGTGCGGGAGTGCAATCGTGGGACCGGGGTTGGTGGTATTTGAGGTGCTCCCTGCCTACAGAAAGAGGCACAGACTGAGAGGAGGCTACACTTTTCTTTTCTTGAAATTTTGCTCCCCTAATAATTTTGCATCTGAAGCTATTGCCCACACTACACCACTGCCTCCAACTGCCCTCCCTGGGACTGCAGGACCAAAGGAAATCCCCATCTATCAGCTGGAAGACTAAGGGCTGCTGTGTGTGTTTGAGTATATTCGTAACATAAATCTGAACTTTTTTGGGGGGGGGCAGCTGGGGATGCCATTACCTGTTGCTTGAAAGCCACCTTGAGAATCATTTGATTGAAAGGCAGAGGATACATCTTCAAAATAAATAAATGATAGATTAACACATTGCAGTCTAAAAACAAGCAGGCACACTCCTCTTCTGGAGTAGGCAAAATGGAAATTCCCAATTCTCAAAGTTGTGCCATAGTGGGCCATAAAAGGTTGACCACACTTAGATCAGGCCCTCCAGCCAAGAGTGGCTCCTCACCCCTTGACTTGATTCACTAAGAGATTTTCCAGTAAATGAAACTTGAGAGTGGGAGCAAGGTGTGAGCACAGAATGTCCTAATCATTTAATCTCACCAAACACATCTGAAAAGAGAGCAGGGAAATTATTATTTACCTCTATAGAGACCGAGCATGCCAGAGACTCACACGTAATCTAACTTTTGTCTAACATTTAGCCATCCTGCAATATTTAACCTCAATTATATCCGTGGAAAAAAGGAAGACGAATGTATACATGGCAATCAGTAGTGGGTTTGGGCACTTTTTGGGTTGTATCCAATGTTAGTTCTGTTTAGAGCAGAACCACTGAAGTTAATAGACCTGTCTAACTTCAAGTTCATTGATTTCAACATTTCTACTCTGAGCAGGACTAGTATTGGACACAACCCATTTCTATAAACCCACAAAAAAGCCAAGCAGATTTCTCAACAGCTTAAATAAAAGGTGAGAAATGACTCTTCTACACTTGGCACCATCCTAATCTTAATACAAGAAAAGTGTTGCAAGCAATGGATGATTTTGGAATCTCAGTCCATGGATGCTTTTGAAAAACTGCTCGACAGAAATTTGTTGGACATTATTTTAAGTGATCAATCCCCTGGCCTTCAGCTAGCTTTAGCAAGTTGCTTCTTGGCATGCCAAGCATCCACTTGCACAATGCCTAAACTTGATGTCAGGAGTCAGTTTTCTCTTTTAAATAACAGCTCGTTAAAAAAAAAAAATCTGGGCACTTAACCAACATGGGCTTATTGGTGCTTTTCAGTAGTTTAGTGTTGGTTGCTTGTTTACAACCGCAGGAAAATTTGGCTTAACTACTAAGATTGCTTTCAAAAAGGACTCCCATTAGTCTAAATCTCTTGCCTTGTTTGTAGCTCAAGAGGCATTAAGATATAAGAGGATTAATCTTGAGAACTATGAGAGTTCTCGAGCTCCCTCCTAACCATCACCTTGTCTTGCATACCTGCGCAAGGGTCAGGCACAATTAGAGTCTTTGTACACAGAAAACACCCTGTTACTTATTTCAGTGCAGCTTATCAGGAGTCCTCAGCCTTTGGGGGCACCAGGAAAATCTAAGTAACTGTGGTGGGCACCATAAAATACCCATTTCACAGAAGAAAAGGGTGAAACCCCCATCCAAATCAGGCAGCACATCTATACACTCCCCCAAAAAACAAATAAAACATACGACGAAGACAACCTCCCACAAAAATAAGTCAATATTTCCCCCCAAAGCAAAAAAGAAAGAGAAAAAAGAAAAAGAAAGGAATAAAATGAAATTGGGAGGGTAAAGGGAGTTTTGGCAGGCACCAAGGAGCTGTCGGTGGGTGCCATGCTGCCCACAGGTACCATGTTGGGGACCTCAGCATTAAAGCAAAGCACCCCAACTAAATGGGTAGGGAGATTTTTGCCTGGGACCACTCATCTTCCTAACTTAGCTCTTACAGTTAAGGGAGATTTGGAGAAATGATTGCATAGAATTGCAACTGGAGTGCATAAATGCAGGTCATTTCATACAGTGCATTTAAAGATATTATAAGTGTACACCTGGAAATGTGAAACATGTAGCTACACTCGGAGGCTTGATTAGCTGCAATTCCCTACTGAGCATATGCTAAATGATCACCCTACTTTACCATAGTGTGATGTATGAAATGGCCGTATTGCATCCATTATAAACCTAAAAGGATCCTAGCTAAACAGATTGGCCGCCAGAAGAACTGGGTATGCAACCTTAGGCATGTGCCCTCTAATCAAAAGCCCAGGATTATTAGCAATGACTCCGTGCGGAAAATCCCTATGAAAATACCTGTATGAGAGGGAGGAAGGGGGGATGCTGGGTGACCAAACCATCAATCTTTAGCTGCAAACTCACCTTAAAATGTATAACCAGGCAGCCTTTGTTTCCAAATGATTCTAAGATGGTGTGTGAGAGGCATGCAAGCTGTTGAAAATGTCTTGCGCTTTCAACACAATGACACGATAGGAAACTATGTGAATAGCTAGGCTTTCACTTTTCTGTTATCAGCAGGAGAGAGAACAGACATGGTGCAAAAAGAAGAAATTGTGAGTGCCAGTCACCCACCTCCGGGTTTAATTTATGTTCTATCCGCACCCATGCGCTTGAGAGAAGGCAGCCAGAGCAGCTTAGCCTGGTTGTAACTTGACTGCAATGCCAATGGAATCAATTAAAGCCAGTGAGGTCAGCACAGCTAAGATCCCTTACACCAAAGGAGCACCGGCCCTTAGCACGTGATGGAGTGGGAAGGAAGGTGTCGGCCCATGATTAATGGCAGTGACATTTTGCTGCTTGGAAACTCAAGAGAGAGAAAAAAATGAGTTGGGCTCAATTTCTCCCGGGCTTCCCATAGGTGGGGAGACTCCTGATAATAAACAGAATCCTTGTCAATTCCATTGATCTTATTTAATAGTTTTCCATGCTCAGAAAGAGAGGGTGGGGGGAATATATCCGCACTGCTCTGTTTGGGCACAGGGTGGTGGTATGGATGCATTTGCATCTGTGCATCTTAACGAACGGAGGCAATAATTTTCATCTGAATCTGTGGCCATTATTCTATGCCGCTTAATTGCTGCGACTTCCTTGGCATTTGATTGCTTTTGCAGCTCCTGCAGTTCGCTTTTGAAGACGGCTTCAGTTTTTCAGTAATTTTTTTTTAAAAAAAATCCTCAGCCAGATTGTTAAGATATTCAACGACTGTAGAGACATTCCAAGCCATCTGGAATGATTTCTAAGTCAGCAATTTGCAGTAGTGCAAATTGCCCCATGCACTCTCCCTACCCACATCTCTCTCTCTCTCTCTCTCTCTCTCTCTCTCTCCTCTCTCTCTCTCTCTCTCTCTCTCTCCCTTCTCCCCCCCCTCTCCCTCCCTCTCTCTCTCACACACACTCCTGTGCAGCATGATAAATACTATAAAAAGTCAAAGGGAAAAGCACAGCAATGCCAGTGCTTCTTTTTCTTTTTTAAAAAAAAACTGTCCCAGCAATTTAAAAGGTAACAAGAAGATGCATCATAAATATTTGAAATGCTTATTTCGTTCCTGGATTTCCTCTGATACCAGGGAGATGAAAAGAGTGGGATAAATATTAAAATCAAGCAGGAGACAGATGTGTGCAATTTAATGCTCTCTGTGCTCATTTCCTCAGAAGGCCTGGCAGTTTTATTATTTGATATCGCTGCTCACTGCAAACGGCTGGGAAACAAGGTACCTTAAGGACTGCTTTCTACCTTAAGAACTGCTTTCTGCCACATGTTACCCACCCACCTCCACCCCACCATACTTTGTCCATTATTGGAGGCCTTACTTCAGATATATAATCCTTAGAAAGCCCAATGACTAGCTGCAAGAAAACGGGATCTCTTCTGTGGTGGCACCCAACTTGGGGAACATCCTACATCTGTTACGTGGCTGTTTTAGGCGGGAAGTAAAGAAGAAGGTAGGTGGCTGAGACTTGTCTGTATAATCTTGTATAATCATTTGTCTTTGCTGTAGTTTCCACAATTACAGGTACCCCTCCCCCCCAATAATTGGGCACAGCAAAAGACTCCTATTGTTGCCAATTTTAAGCAGGGACATCACATTGTGTGGAGAGTGGAGAGCAAGTCCTTCCTTCATCAGCTGCGACCCTTCCCAAAAATTGCTCCCCACAAGGGAGTAGGGCTGGGGGAGGGGAATGCCTGTTCAAGTTCAATTGCTGTTCTGTGTAGAGGTGGGAGCGTGAGAGGATTTAAGCTTCACAGGTCACGTTGGACCCAGAGGCCAGACAGCCCAACCTCTGTGACAAAGGTGGGTCCACACAGTACTATATTTCACACTATATTTGCCATCTACCTAGATACATTGGCCCAGATTCAACAAACCTAGTGTGCTAGTAGAAGCCAGTACAAGGACTCCTGCTTGTGCTATAGAGATCTTCCCCCATTTCTTCCACTTGTGTCACCCAAATCTGCTCTGGCGCATCGGGAGAACCCCCAGAACAGTGCACATGCACAGAGAAGAGCATTCTGTTTGGCAAAAAGAAATGCTTGCACTGGTGGAACAATCATATTAGCCCCATGTGAATTTCCACCCATTACTTTGTCTGTACAACTAACTGGGTGTGTGGGAGGGAATTCCGACGAACATGTCCATGTGTTAAAAGCCAATACGATGGTATCTTATTGCCGGGTAGGCTAGCTTCTGACTGAGTCACCTGCATTACTGGACACACATTTTGTGACTGTAAGAAAGGTCTCGACAAGGAGGAAGAGAGGCCCTCCACATCATGCTGAAGAGCTCCTGCATGTTGGGTTCACTCTCATGGTCAGTAGACATGGTCAGTCTGTGTCAATGGCAGGCACATGTGTGAGAGGGCTTACCTCAGCAGCTAGACTGGTGACTGGGAGCGGCCGCCGAGATCATATAACACTGGTCCTGAAAGACCTACATTGGCTCCCAGTATGTTTCTGAGCACAATTCAAAGTGTTGGTGCTGACCTTTAAAGCCCTAAAAGGCCTTGGCCCAGTATACCTGAAGGAGTGTCTCCACCCGTATCATTCAGCCCGGACACTGAGGTCCAGCACCGAGGGCCATCTGGTGGTTCCCTCACTGAGAGAAGTGAGGTTACAGGGAACCAGGCAGAGGGCCTTCTCGGTAGTGGCACCCACCCTGTGGAACGCCCTCCCATCAGATGTCAAGAAAATAAACAACTATCTGACTTTTAGAAGACATCTGAAGGCAGCTGTGTTTAGGGAAGTTTTTAATGTTTGATCTTTTATTGTGTTTTTAATATCCTGTTGGGAGCCACCCAGAGTGGCTGGGGAAGCCCAGCCAGATGGTGGGTATAGATAATAAATTATAAATTACTACTACTACTACATGGTCAGAACTTGGAAGAACTTGGTTGCATGGAAAACCATGCCCATAAAAAGCTACCTCTTCATATGTCAAGTACATACAAGGTCATTTATATGGTGACTACAAAGGTATGCAACAAAACCTTGATGCACATTGGGACAGAAATGGTGACTAGGATGTGTGTGTGTGTGTGTTTAATTGTTTTCCTACCTGCGGCTTCTCTGTATTATCCAACCCTACCCACCCCTGCAACTTCCCCTGTGGTAGTGGCTGCCTCTCTATTTTCCATGTATAGATATGGCTTTCGATTCCTGTGAAGGTATGAGGTAGAAAACTCTCCGCGTACAACTTAAGACGATAATCCCATATTGCTTTATTTGAACTATTTATCTGGAACGGAAGCACTTGAACCTTGATCTTTTTCTCAACCTCAGATAATACTTCTCCCTTTTGAGTTCCAGTTGACAGCAGTACAGCTGCAACGCTTCTGTGACTTGTTCCAGAAGCAGCAATGAAATGCACGGCTGGAGGACTGTTCCCGTTAAGTGTGTCGTTTCAAAGGCTATTCACTGTAAGAACGTGTATTTGCTGAGCTTGCAGATTGATAGAACTACTGTAGCAAAATTGCACGACTGAAATCCATTGACGACATAGCACTCACACTGGCACAACGCAGCACGAGTTCACACTCTCTGCTTAAGTGATAGGAAATATAACTGGCAATTCTCTTCCCTGGCTCCCTCCCTCTCTGAGGTAATTTCCTCAGGCGATTAGAAAGAATGATCCACGATGCCTGCATCAGGATAGCATTATCATATTTTTATTTTCAAGCTATGGAACCAGAAAAAAAATCCAATCACATGGTATCCTTTAGAATCAATGGTTTGTAAACCACCTTAATATTCTGTAAACTGCCCAGAGAACTTAGTTTTATGGGCAGCATGCACACATAATAAAGCCTTCCCCAATCTGGGGCTCTTCAGATGTTTTTGACCACCTGTCCAGTGTCCTATCATCCCTGTCTACTGGTCATACTGGCCGGAACTGATGCGAATTGGTGTTGAACAAGAGGGTGCAAGGTTGAAAAAGGCTACATTACACTGGCACTGCCATCCTATGCATGCTTTCTTGGGCATGTTACATGAATATAAATAAATACAAGCTATTTCTACCTTGTTTTACATGCAATGCCACAAAGTATTTCTCATGAATTCTTGGAAGTATTTCTCTTAGACATATGTGGCAGAATCTATACAGGACCAACTGGATAGCTCAGTTGATTAGAGTGTGGTGTTGATAACACCAAGGTTGCAGCTTCAATCCCCATACGGGGCAGCTGCATAGTCCTGCATTGCAGGGGGTTGGACTAGATGATCCTCAGGGTCCCTTCCAACTCTACAATTCTATGATTCTAAGAAGGTTTGAAACATCTGCCAGGTCCCCTGAGTGGTTTAGCTCCAGTGTGGAACTTGGAGGTTGCACAGAATGCTGATCACATTGTTTTATAAATGTAATCTGCTTTTCAAAATATTCAAATTATTTTTATTTAATTTTTATGGTGCACGGCCTTTAAAAAAAAATCACTGGCTTAGATAAGGCCTGAGCAACTTGTGATCCACCAAGGTGAAGGCTTCCTACCACCCAGGTGTGTCAATACTGGGCAATGGACACGACATAGTTGTTGTCCTGCCAGGAATAGCACACGTTTGACAAGCCTGATTAAACTGCGGGAGGCAGTGAAGGATAGGCGTGCCTGGTGTGCTCTGGTCCATGGGGTCACGAAGAGTCGGACACGACTGAACGACTGAACAACAACAACAATGAATGAGAATAGTAACACTGCCTGGAAGGATGGAATTCAACTACCAAATATGTATCAAAGAGCATCATTAATAAGATCACAATACCTTCAATGTCCACTGTGAACTGATGTTTCGTTTCGCCCAAAACATTCTTGGCAACGCATTCATAGACCCCTCCGTCATCTGTAGTGACTTGTTCTATCTTCAATATCTTTCCAAAATTCTCTCTGACTCCTCTGTCATCCCTGCCTCTGTCAACCCTTCTCCAGGTTAGATGTGGTGTTGGACTATGGCCAGAGAAGAAGAAACAGGAAAAGATTAAACTTTTTTTTTTTAAGTGACATTTTCTCCTTTTTAAAACAGATGGGTAGTTTGAATATTTCAGCGTGTGTGCCTTTTATCTTTGTTCTAGCAAACCCTTGACTTCAATAAACCACATATATATACACATATATAAATATACATATGCATAAATGTACAAAACTTACCTTGTAATACAAAATAACAGTAAATAAATTTTTAAACAATAAAAAATATACATAATCTGTTAAACCTCATATCAGAGGCATGCATTGCTTGGAATATGCATTGCCTCCTCATTAAAGGACATGGTGAATGTGCAAAGCATATTCCACTGCCAACAACATATTGGAAATATGTTGGAGCACCACAGAAAGGCAGTAGCATGTACATAGAGGTAAAGAAACTTGTTTCATCCCGTTCCATGACAGCTTTTCGCAACTATAAATGGGGTTAAAGATTTCATCGCAATGACACTAATCAATTCTGTGCTTGCCCAGCCAGAGCTAATTCTCCAGGCAACTGAATATAAAAGAAACTTTGTGTTTTGCAGAATTAATGGGGCACTCTCATAACAAAGCAGACAGAAGTTCAGGGCAGGCTGCTAACTTCACATTCCCAGCTGGCCTTCCCGATGCCAACACACTACATGGCACACATAGACCCAAGTCCTGGCTGTTTACTCTTCTGTCCATCTGTTGAGATGGCAACATGCCGAGACCCAGGTTACTATCTCCTCCTGGTTCCTAAAATATATTATGGCTTTAAAATGAGCAGAATGTTCACAGTACAAGTGACATATATTTTCTTCAGATGGCATAGCCTTCATTCCTCCCCCCCCCCCAAAAAAAAATCCAAGTTTTCCCTAAGGCTTTATTTATTTTAAAGAATTGCATATCAATACCCGATCCCCCACGAGGTGAAATGACGACACAGGACACTGGAAATAAGGTTAATGGGCATAAAAGGCCACAACTTTATTGGTTACGGATGTTGAGCGGTATTGACTTTAGGCATTGGAACTAACTAACAATATCCGACTCCAGCACGTCGCGCTGGCAGTCCGGGAAGGGTTAACCACCGATGGGTGAGAACCCTGCTGCTGCACATCAGCTAGGGACTCACCCAGTGATCACTGGACTGGGGCGTGCCTTTGGCCCTCACCCACCGTGGTTTCGGACAGGGACACGCCCCCCCGGACTCATTTACTGAAGTACCCTTCAGAACCTTGGGGGGAGGTGATGGCCGAACCTCCCCCTCCACCAAGATTCTAACTGGGATAATCCAATGCCTAACCGCCAAACCAAAGTTGTGACGAGTTGCTACGAGGTAGGCGAAAAACCACCAGGCGGAGCCAATTTGCCAAGTGCGAAAATTCCTACCAGGCCCCTTAACGGCGACCAACGGCGGTCCATAGCAAGGTCATAGCGAACCTGCCTAACGGGACGCTAAGGGGCGAAACTGCCTAACGGGACACTACGGTGCGCTGCCTAGAGGGTGGGCGGGTGGGAATCGCTGAATGGAGCAGGGAAAAGAGCAGGCTGAGCCCTGGGCGCGCTCTGGCTTAAATGCAGCCAGCCACACCCGACCGCTGAGCCGACGCGCCCAGGACTCAGCCAGTAGCGGCAGGGGATGAAACCATCCCCTGCGCACGTGCTGGGATTGTGCTGAATGCAACTCCCCCTCCTTCCTAAGGGGCGGAAATGGATTTACTAATCCACTTAATATTCTAAAACTTATTAAGTAATATACAAGCACACATACACAATCACAAAAAAGCAGAACAGTTACAAATATATTTGTGTGTGGGAATATATACATGCATACTGTACATAAAGGGAAGAGGTAAAAATAGTAATTCAGACATAACAAGATCCAGGTCGCAGCTACATTATTAAAAACAACAACAACAGCGTTTTGAATGTGTTATAAACATGCAACACCAGATGGTGCTAGAGAGAGAAAAATATTTCTTTGCGATGTTCCATAATGCCTCCCCTTTTTATAACAATTTAATTTCTGAATTATTTATAGTGGGGGGGGGTTTCCTTTGTGTAGATCCACCCCCAGTCTCATGGTGAGACAAAGCCTGGGCAAATAGATGTATCTTTACAAAACATCCAGGTTACTGGTTAGTTTTTCTAGTAGGGCTGTTTCCCATACTACTTGGTACCATTGGTCCATGTTTGCTCCTGTCAGGTCTTTCCAGTGTCTGGTTATGATGCGAACAACAGAGAACCTACACAAACAATGCTGGCACCAAACCCTACTCATATTAAGTAAAATAGAAACATCGTCACCCCACCCCACCTATCCCCCCATCCCACCCACCTCTCTCCCCCTTTTCTTCCTAATGTCTCAACAACAAAAACTGATTTGTAAAAATGTTATACAGAAAAATACGTGAGAGACATTGCACTACCTTTGTAAATCAAGAAAATCTTTAATAAAAATATTTTTAAAAAACATCCAAATTCATATGTTCCTTACGACAACAGCACCCAGAAGGGAAAGAGAAAATTTTGTACAGTTTTCCCTCAAGATCAGTGTCAACAGCAGGCCTATTCAGAGGGGGGTTGGGGTAGACCTAGGTACACAAGCTATATCCTTAGAGGGTTAAGCCGGTCAGGGCCTGCCGGACTTAGGCTTTCACACCAAGAAGGCCCAGTGTCTCATTCTGCTCAAGGGCTGACCCTGCTTATGCCACATTTCTTCTTATTGCACATGCAGCATGCCATATGCAATATTATGGCTGCTAACATGCTCATGTTCCCCTAAAAGGATGCAAGCTTAAAACTGGAGAAGTGCAGTGCAGTCTCTCTGCTCCTTGTTGCCTGAAACGGAGAACAAATTTTGCCCTCTTCCTCACTGAGGCCAACCCTGTAAAAAGCCTTGCTATACCAATCAAACACCAATCGCTGCCTTCATCTATTTGCCCCTTCATGGTCCAGCCTGAAGCAGGTCACTTCCTGCTGCATACTAGGGTCAGTCTTGGAAAAGTATATGTATAATTCATAGAAACATTGCCCGGTTACTCCACCAACCCCACTTTTTTCATGGTGGAAATTATAAAGAGAGAGAGAGGGAATACTCACAGTCCTTCAGCAATGCATTCCAGGAAAAGGTCAGATCCTTTTATGACAGTCACTTCTGAACTGTGGCCAGAAGACTCAGGGATAACAAGTTTAGGTTTTCTTTCCTTGATTAAATTTGCTGAAAATGAAGTGGGGGGGGGAGAGTAGTAATTTCAGAGCTTTTGAAATGAGCTGAGCTCTTCCTAATATTTATCATCCATGAACGATAGAAATCTTAATGCCAATTGATTCCTGTATAGCTAATGCACTGGAAAACTGAATGGCACCAGACTGGATCGGCAACAATTTTCTCATTGATTTCAGAGTATGTATTTGGATATATACATCTAAGTCTATATCAAAATGTGGTATTTTAAAATTGTGGTTCTGTTTTAGGAGTGCAGCAAACACCACTGGTTCTCCATTCCTATAGTGTATGCCAGATATTCACTGCAGACCCTGTATGCTTGCTGATACAGTTAGATACCAGTAAAAACAAAAAGCAGGGCACACATGAAGTCTTGCTCCATACAAATTTATCATTCACATGGAGCTGAAGATAGTGTTAAAACCAGGGAAACGACAACAGTCACGCCATAGCCTTGGAGGCAAAGCTGTCCCCTCAGAGCAGGGGTATTTTTTTTACTGCTCAGCTTCATTTCTTCCCCAGTCTTGTGTTTAGGGAAAGTCAAAATGTCTACCATTTTGTAATCTACTAGAGTGCCTTGGAAACAGCTTTTGACGCAGCACAAAGAGCTCTTCAGAACACTGCAACCAGCTGCGGTGGTTACATGGAAGTCAGTAAGCAACAAGCCTACCGGATATTGGAGTTAAGTGTGGTGTAGTGATTACCATGCTGGACTATGACTGGGGAAAACCAGGTCGAAATCCCCACCCAGCCATGAAGCTGGTCCTCTCACAGTCAAATCCTACCTCACAGGTTGCTGTCAGGGGGAAAAATTGGATGGGAGAAGTGGGAGAACCATGTATGCCTTGGAGGAAGGGTGTTTCATGAATTGCAATTTATAAATAAGCAGCTGCAGAATTATTTACATGACTACTCAGAAACAAGTGTCATGGAGCTTTATGGGGCTCACTCCCAGGTAAGTAGGTAAACAATCATAGGCCAAAACAAAACAAAACAGTTTCATGCTGAATTGCAGTCCGTACCTCTTATATCACCCTTTTACTTATACAGCAGTACAACTGGTATGAAGGTTGAGAACCAAAATATATACCATTATTTTATATTCTGAAAAGTGAAATAACGTTTAAGACACTGGACCTTTGAAGTAACTCTTATTTCAGCTGGGTCAATTCTTTTATTCCATATTATTGACATTGTGGGTGAAAATGCTAAATAGTGACAACTTACCCTTGGCAGCGCTAGGTGAACTGGAATCATTAGTATGTTTTGCTGAAATAAACAAAAATGGAAACCAAATGGAAACATGAATGGTGATGAAATTTATTGAAGATCTGATGGAAGCAATCAAACTTAATTCAGGTTTCAGACCACGGTGTTGCAAATGTGTTTGCCTGTTGGGTTTTCTCTTCATCCTACCCCACTCTCCAAAATATTCACCCTAATCATGCTGCACGTTAAGCAGTTTTTCAAACTCTCCACATGGAGTGAGAGGGAATGCAATGTCATTTGAGTAAAAAGGAAAAAAAAAAAAAAGCTAGATTCAAAGCCACTATATATATCCTAGGATTGTGTGACCATAGTATTCTCTCTTTTTTTAAAAAAATAATCAAATATAATTATTAAACATGTAATGCAAGCATGCACAGTGATAATGAACTGATGTATAAACAATGTAAATGCTGGAAAAGATGTCAAATTCAAATCATTTTAAGTTAACCTGTGTTGTAAAATTAAGTCGGACATTTAGAAAACATCAACAGTATCCCTCCTGAAAGGACAAGATTCAGGATAGTTAACATAGTCTCTCTCTCCTTCTTGGCCAACCACATGTCCAAAAATGCATGGAGAAATGTTACTGGGAACCAGGCCGCACACATATATAGCACAGAGATACTGTGATTTTGGAAAACATCGAGCATCAGCCATGGAGGTGGCTAATGGCTGTCTCCCTACACAGCTGAACATTCTTCCTGATTTGTTACATCAGGAAAGATAGTTTAATTTAGCTTCGTTTCACTTATGGTGTCTGCTGATTTTGCCTTAAATGATTTTTTAAGGTAAAACATCTCAGGAAGGTTTAGGGAAGCAAAGGGATGGTTTAGTTGTTGCTGTTGTTAAATACAAATTGTCTAGAGTGATTCTTCACATATCCAGTTTAGATAATTTAATACAATTGGATCCCCTAACAATTTTGTTTCTATTTTATTTGCCCTGGTCTACTTTCCACATGAGCACAAGCCAGATTGCCTGCATGCTGTCTGTGGTAACTCTTTGTGTTATTTAAGATTTTCCCAATCTCGGCAGATCTGAGGAAAATAAGATTGACAACTGTGGAAAATGTAAGGGTAAACCTGAACTCTTTGGCAATAAAACACAAAAGCAGATAGCTGAACATTGCTTTTAAAAAATGCATCAGGATGTTATTCAATTCTGAAATGGCACACTATTCACAAAGTCTATTTACAAAGTCAAAGTATTAAGACAAACAAATTACTTCTATCCGCCATGAGCCTGTTTCCACTCATATGGTGGCTCATTCTTCACGGCATTTTTCTGACGGAGGTGGGAGAGTTCCACAAGAAAATACCTGAGCACATTTTATAAGTCAAAATGGATAGATTTAAGCTCTTGCTGCTCCTCCAGGAGCCCATGCTTCTGAGCCATGTTGAAAACAGGTCAGCTACTCTCATATATAGGGAATTATTTGCAGCATATTGCTAAAATATGACTGCAGAATCAAGCCATTTATGGCCAAACCTACAAACTGTTCCAACAGCAAGTAAGAATGCCGAATGGAACTGAGGTGTTTCACTAGCTTAATGCCAGGTGTAGGCATTGAACCAGTACCCTAGTATAGCACTGCCTTGCTAATGCTGGCAACAGATATTGATTGTTTGTACATAGCATAGAGCACATTGGTCAGGGGCTGAACACAATAAATATCTCTGTGGAGATGACGAAGTACTGTGGTACCTCGGGTTAAGAACTTAATTTGTTCTGGAGGTCCGTTCTTAACCTGAAACTGTTTTTAACCTGAGGTACCACTTTAGCTAATGGGGCCTCCGCTGCTGCCACGCGATTTCTGTTCTCATCCTGAAGCAAAGTTCTTAACTCGAGGTACTATTTCTGGGTTAGTGAAGTCTGTAACCTGAAGCATCTGTAACCTGAAGCGTCTGTAACCCGAGGTATCACTGTATTCCCTAACAACAGCATTTCAGCCACAGCTGTTCTATGTAGTATAAATCTTGTTTGTAGACCATCTTCAAAGACCTCAGATACAGAGGAGACCACGTCAACATTGACAAACGATACAATTCTAAGAAGAGCAGAGAAGCAAGATGAGCTTCAAATGAATCTTCAGTCCTTCAAGTCTTCAGACTCTGAAAAAGGCCCCATCTGGTAGCAACAGAGAAGGGGGAGAAATTCTGCCTGTGACACATTTTAATGCAAACCTCCTTGATTCTCACTTCCCGAAACAACATGAGAACTGAAATGCAGCTACCCGTTTAAATTCACACTTGGGGCAAAATTGCATATTAGGAGAAATGCCCACCAAAGTGCGGAGGAATTTTCATAACAACATTTTTGAAATTAGCAAACCGATACGGAAATATGGCAAACCAGACAAAAGATTTGGAAAACGAAAAGAGAAACCGAGAGAAATCAAAACTGACAAATCCGCCCGTCGCTAGGGAGCAACCTTTTGTAATGGCACTGCAAGCTGTCGGCGACAGCCTTTCCTCCACAGGCTGCTGCTGTAGCGCCAAACCATAATTTGCAAAAATCGTTTTGCTAGCTGATCTCTGTGATTTTGACTGGATCCTATTTTGTAAGCAGATATGTTTGTGTTTTCTTGTTTTTGTTTGAGCAAACAAAGGAGGATGTGCAGGTGGCAAGTGCCCTGAGGAATGTCTCCTGTATCAGTTCAGCAAATTCAGCAAAACAACAGAAGTGCTTTGTAGGGCCAACAGCTGCAGATCTTTTTATGTGTGGGACCTAGCTCTCATAACAAAGACAAAAGTGTAGGAACAAATATACATTGGCAAATATTTTTTTAAGGAATAATCATATTAGAGACACACGTCACGTATAAGAATTCTCAGAGCAGTTGGTTTTGGGATAGACGTTAAGGCAGGTGGAGGAGAGAGGTGGAAGAATGAAAGAAAAAGGGGAAAACTGAACCCCCAGACTTACAACGTGTAACTGTCAGAGTCATTGGCATTTTCTGCACAATAGTCCTCAGCCTCGGAAATGCAGCAAAGCAGCAATAATCACTCCGGCTGTCATTTTCATCCACATTTGCAAAGAAAAGATCTCCCTTAAGGCTCATGGAGACCCTTTCATCTTGTGGGATGTGTTGCAAGTCTAACAAGGAAAAATAAAAATAAAAATAAAATGATGATACAGTATGATAATTATCTTCTCCTCCCCCAACTCCACAAAAGGAAAAGGAAAAAGGTGGCAGCTCACTGTTCTGTCAAAATACTTGCTCCCAGGTAAGGGAATAATTATTTGATGCTAAAGAGTCATGAGGTCTGAAAGTATATTTTAATTATTTACCATGTTTGTTTGTTTTTTACAAGACAAAAAAAGGCCACCATCTTATAAACAGGACAAATTCCTGTACCGGTACACACCCACCAAATGTAAACTGCCTTCTGCATAAATATTCTGCAGAGACAATACAGCAACTGCCATGAAGACTGCATCATTTTAATCGTTCAGACCAGCACAACTATTAATATTACAAAGGCCTACATTACAGATGTCATGGCTGTCAAGAAGCCCCTCGCTCCTGTCACACAGAATGCACACTTATAGCCTGCATTCCATAATGTGATTCCATTTTTAATTTGCTGTTTTGGTAGCCAGAGAATTCTGAATATATTTTTTTTTTATCAAGAGGCGGTAACTGTCACAGCAAATGAGATTCCAAGGTCATGTTCTGGAGCTGTAATTCCCTTGGATCAAGTTCGTCCAAACCAACAGGACAGTCGTGCCTCTCCAGTTACCCTCCAGCTGAATTGGACTTCAACTCCCATCATCCCAGCCAAGCTGGCTGGTTTTGACTGCACCTTTAGTCCAAAAACAGCTGGAGCAGACCAGACAGGGGAAGGCTTCAGTAGGCCTTGGTAGGCAATTGTATCCTTCATCTTCCTGAGGAAACCACAGCCTCAAGTTGCCAATTTCTGCTTCCTTCCACATTTCCCCTGCCCCCTTTTTGTTTTGGACACTGGGTGAGGTGGAGGTCTCAGTGCACAAGCAAGAGATCCTCTTCTTGTTGAGGCAGTCTAGCCATTCACTTCACTCTAGGAAAGACAGTAGAAAGTGAGACCAAGACTGAAGCATGCCAGTGAGCAGAGCCTCTCCGCTCCCTGGCAGGCCTTTACCTGATGCATATGGCAAGATGGGAGCTGTAGACTGGGCAGAGGGAAAAACAAAACAAAACCCTGGCTTCTGTCTCTCTGTCCATGCCCCCTCCAATTAGGTAGCTTGAGAGAACGGAGGGAAAGGAAGACACTAACAACTGAATACAGGTCACAGGTCCATGGACAGCCACAACATAGGCCTCTCTGGAAATGTAAGATTAGGAGCCACTGGTGCAGCGAGGTGGTAGTCTGCATTTGGCACCCAGGTACTGGTGACACTGAGAGAGAGAGGCAAGGCGGCAGGAAGACTGGTGCTTTGAGGATGTACCGGCAGAGCCAATCTGGTGCTTCCACCAGCACATCCACACCATGGCAACATTTCCCCGCCTCCCCACTCCCAATATGGCACAGGGATGCTGGTTCCAGGAAGTCAGGTGTGCTGGCTGTTTCTGCTTTCGATAGGCTTCATTTCAGCACTGAATCTGGAATCTAACCAGTAGCCATTTCGCTCTTTTCCCTTTCACCTTCATCTGCCCTGCCACATGAAGATATGACATTATGTCAAGAAGCTTCAGGTCCACTAACTCTGACTAGGCTAGCAATGGCTACAAAACTCATAATGGCTGCATTTACCTCCAGTATCAGAGGCAATATGTATCTGAATGCCAGTTGCTGGGAATCGCAAGTAAGGAAGGAATAATTTGCTACTGTGTGAGCTTCCCATGAGCATGTAAACAGGATGCAGGACTAGGTAAGGCTTTGGTCTGGCCTAGCAGGGCTATTCTTACCTTCTTATCCTTTTATCATGTTTTCTTTCATGCTGACATGTACTAACCATTTATATAATTCCCTTACAACTTTTCAGCATTTCCTAATCCATTATTTTTACACTTTTGCAGTTCATTTTTGCATACTTTTGCACACCGAAGAGGCATCTGAAGAGTTTTAATTAAGTTCAAGTTATGGGAGGGTGGTTCAAAGAGAGATTTGATTTTTAAATGGTGCAAAGAGGAATGAAATTGTTCTCACCAATGTTCATCCAATAAATGTGCAGTGGTGGGATTCCCTTGGGAGGGTTGCAGTGCAAGACCATTGCATCTCCGTATTCTACATCTATCGGGTCAATCTTCTCCTTGGGGAATTTAGGAATACCTAAAAAATGGGAAAGAAACACTTTCAGAAGTCAATGAGTAGCACCTACGAACATTATATTTGGCATTCTCTGTATGAATTGCTACCTGTCTAGCTTTCCCATGACTGTGTGGTCTTATGTTTCACAATGTGAGATAACCAAATTTATGTGGGAAAATAATGCAGCCATACATTCTTAATTTGAAAAATTCTCCACAGGCAATTTCAGGAGTGATGCATGCGCACAAATGCCACTTACCTAGGAATCACAGAACGATTTTCTCTCTGTGTGGAGAACAAGCACGCATTCTCCTATGCATGTGGTGTGGAATCATTTGACACTGAGTTTGCCATTGGACTTTTACAGATCACCAGATGCACACCTAAGTTGCACTGGGCTGGCAGAAATAACAGTGCTGGACATCAATAGCAGTGCCAAAGCAGAGTAGGATTATGGCCGCCTCAAAAATGTGGAAAGTGCCTGGCTCCTGCTGACAGAGTTTACAGTCTGAAAGCTCTAATGCCTTACAGAGACAATGCAAATCTCATCTGCTTCAGAATAACTGAACTGTGTGTGCAGGCTGCAACTTTATACTGCTGCATCCCATTCCACATTTCCAACAGTCTTAAACACAAGAGAAGATGACAGTGAAGTTACTTAAGCAAGAATCAGCATTGCCATGACTGATCACACTTCATTGTCCTAATGTTTGAAAAGGAGTCACAAATCTCTCTTTTTTTTTTAATTAAAAATTTATAAGATTTTCCATTTAAAAGCACAAATCATTACATGGTTAAACTTTTCATACTCCCCCCTCTCCCACCGAGGGGAGTAAAATATCCAACCCCCCTCTCACAGGAGTACATAAAATCATTCCACTTTTAACCTCATACTATACTAAAATCATTGCTTAAGCCCAACCCCTTTCCTGGGCCAGGTATTCATACTTCCCACAAATTCATCTTTTAAACTGACTTCCCCGAATTCCCCCCCTGTTGACTTCAAAGTAACACATAATTCCCAGTTTTCCTCTCATCTTCCAAATCTAATTTAAACCACATTTCTTTCCTCCTTAACACTTTTACAAACATTTATATTCCACAATTAATTACTAACATTTTCTTTTCTACCTCAGCTTCATTGTACTTCTGCACTTTTCTAATTCCTCAACCCATTCCCCCCCCCTTCCCTCCTTTTGGCCTCAAAGAATTTGGCTATTTTTTCCTTAACATTTTCCATTGTCACGGTGTCCATGTCCATTTGTCAAAACCATAAATAACTGAAATACCATATAATAAATCCAAACTTTTTAACCTACTCCAACCCTTTCAAAAAACCCAACCCAGAAGTCAGAAATTGCAGGTTCTTGTTCCTGTTTGTCTTCATGCAGCCTTGTAACATTCGCACAATGGAATTGCGTAGCCCTGGGTAATTGCATTTGTTCCTCTTCCTCTTGAACCACGACTTCTACATTGTCAATTTCTTTTTGCACACAAAATTCTTTTGTTATTCCTTCATTAGTCTTTTCTTCTTCCTTTTGTATTGGCATTAATTCCTCCAAACTGTCCTTAGTCTCTGGTTCTTTATTCTGTGAAACCGCTTCTATTCCAACCGACTGTCCCCAGCGCTGCACTTCTTCAACTAGCTGCTGCAAGAGTTCCAGGGTTTTCCCCCCCCCCTGAAATTCCTGTGTCCATTTTCGCTTTGCCATGCTCAAGGTCGAAAAACAACTTTCCAGTCAAAACAACTTATTTCCTTTCTGCCTTCGGCGCCATTTTACTTCGTTCTTGCCAAATTTTCCAAGACCCCAGGAAAAAGGGGTATATATTTCCCAAACCAATTAGTCAAATCCAATCTCAAATCCAAATTCCCTTTTATATGAAAAGCAGTTACAGAAGACTTCTTTGTTTCAAACTTTTGACAACAGCTTCAGATACAATTTAGCACTGTCTCTTCCTGTATCAACCATCAGGGACTGACCTCTGTTTTTTACAGTACCTTCCAAGCCAAATTTTAAAAGAATTTTTCTTTATTAAATGGGTACTTACAGAGTCCAAATAAGTCCTAATCATGGAGAAATTGAGCGCTCCTTCTGCCAGCAGATGCTACTTCTGACTGAAGAGGTAGTGTTAATCCACAATACCCAGCCTACAACCCTGCTCGCTCTGGCAGCCCTTACTAGGGCTTACCAAAGAGTAGGGGAGGCTCTAGGGGTATCCGCTGGATCCATGCCTCCAGGACGCCCTTCCTGGAGTTTTTCGGGGGGTCACAGCAGTTTCTCCCGACTGTGCAGCTCAGCGCCCAACCAGAAGTCCTTGCCTCCCATCTTTCTCTTTTTTCTCCATGCCTCCCATCTTTCTCTCCCCACCCCCCCCCCCCCCCACACAGCAGGTTGAGCTTGTTTCAGGGCACTTTCCCCTCACATTCCAGGCGAGTTGAAACGGATGGGAAATTGCTGCAGTTCCATCAGCTCGTTGTGTAATTAAGCCATAGTGAAAGAATAAAAAAACAGCAGGAACAAAGCAAAAAGAAAGGGAATGAACTTAGCTTGTAAACCATTAGCAAGTGGCACTCCACCTTTGCAGGATGTTTTGCCTTTGGGGACTGGAGTCTTTGGGACAGATAAAAGGTGTTGTGGTTTTATCTCCTCTACCACAAGGAGCCTAACATGTCTATATTTCAGCAAAGATTTAAAATTACGCTTCCGAAGGTTTAAGGAAACTGTTTGAAAACCTGCATTTTAAAAAATTATTAGTATCAATTCAAGTAAACCTTGTCTTTGACTGTAGGAGGCAAGGGACTCATGTCAAACAATTCGGGCCTACTCATTCAAAGCAACATGAACTGCAACTCATCTGCACCTTTCTCCAGCAAGTAAATATTAAGGCTACACATTATGGATGTGATCAAAATGAAGTTAGGCACATTAAAAACCAACAGCTCTTAAAAGTGCTTAGCAGTGTCTAGACTTTTTCTATAAACTGCATGTTGCAGTTATTCCATACTTGCTAGTTCTCAAGTCAAAGCAACAGAATACCCCTTAACGAAATTTAGCAGCATTTATAACCAAGTAATCTTGTCGACACTTCTTCTTTCATTCATACTACAAGCAAGAGAAGTGTCAAAACTTGTACGGTGGGAGGGATGCCCTATTTCTAACTGAGCTGTGGATGTGACAAGCTTGTCTCATTGGACTAAGTGTGAATGAATTGATAGAAATCAAGCAAATGTGCATGAACTCTCTGAGAGCCCTACAGGGGATAATGGCAGGAACACGGTAATGTACTCTCTCTTTTCATGAGTGCTGAAATTATACTCCATGATACATCCTGACCGTGCAGGAAAATTGCCCGGCAATGATAATATGATGCAATTTGGGTCATCTTCCAAAAGGTTTGCTTGCTGAGGTCCAATCTGGCTCATCATCTGGTAGATAAAAGACGCTCATGTAGTTGCAAAGGGCAGCCTGCGACTCATGTATTCTCGGAGGCAGCCTGCATTTGCTATCCATTGTAGAACACTGAATCCATCTGGAAGTTAGTAGCAGTGCTACACCCACACTTGGTGGAAGGAAGCCATCTGATGGAGAAATATCATTTCACAGCACATGCTCTCACAGGTAAGGTGCCAGCCCTCTGATATAGCAAGACGTGTTAGTGAGGAGGGAGGGGTTAAGAACTTAATTCATTCTGGAGGTCTGTTCTTAACCTGAAACTGTTCTTAACCTGAGGTACCACTTTAGCTAATGGGGCCTCCCGTTGCAGTCGCGCCGTCGCCATGCAATTTCTGTTCTCATCCTGAAGCAAAGTTCTTAACCCGAAGTACTATTTCTGGGTTAGCAGAGTCTGTAACCTGAAGCGTCTGTAACCTGAAGCGTCTGTAACCCGAGGTACCACTGTGTGTGTGTGTGTGTGTGTGTGTGTGTGTGTGTGTATGTGTATGTGTGTGTATGTGTATATATATATATATATATATATATATATATATATATATATATATATATATATATTGCCAGGTGTCAATTCAGCTGCACTGAAGCTAGAATTGAGATGTCATTTTGACAAGTTGAGAGCACTAAAACAACAAAAGCTTTTGCTTTCTGAAATGAAGGACATGTAGGATGTGTAATCGTGTTTTGATTCAATTCCTGGTGGCAGTAGTGGCAATGGCAGATCAGATGTGAAAATGATCTTAGAAGTATTATGGTTCAGATGCTCAGATTTTTTTTATAATCACTTTGTTGATTCTCATCATTTCTTCTTCTTATAGGTGCTATTTTCGGAACAATCTTTTTTTTTTTTTTACAAATGGCTGACAACTTTGATGATGGGAGAAAAGGGATGGTGAGTAGCCTTTTAGTTATACAAAGGAAAAGGGAGACACTAAAGGTAATAGGTAAAGGTAAAGGACTCCTGGAGGGTTAAGTCCAGTCAAAGGCGACTATGGGGTATGGTGCTCATCTCACTTTTCAGGCCAAGGGAGCCGGCATTTGTCTGCAGACAGTTTGTGTGCAGACAGCGGCCAGCATGACTAAATCGCTTCTGGCACAACGGGACACCATGACAGAAGTCAGAGCTCATGGAAATGCCATTTACCTTCCCACTGCAGCGGTATCAATTTATGAACTTGCACTGCCATGATTTCAAAGCTGGGACAGAGCAGTGGGAGCTCACTCCGTTGCACAGATTCGAACTGCCAACCTTCTGATCAGCAAGCCGAAGAGGCCCAGTGGTTTAGACCACAGTGCCACCCGCTCCCTACGAAGAGACACTACCAATGCTTGAGCAAGGTTACAGTGTATATAGCAGCAACACCAGTCAAACTCTTCTCTATATACTCCATACTATGGGTTCTATCTGTGTCTCTTGCACTAATGAAAGGTTCTCTGATTGAGTGGAGATGTACCTCAGCAGAATGGAGAAGAGAAGGGTTGTAGTTCAGCGGTAGAGTGTCTGCTTTGCAGAAAGTCCCAGGCTCAATCCCTAGCTTCTTCAAATAGGGCTGGGAATCCCCCACCCCTGTTCAGTACAATAGTCTGACTCAGTATAAGGCAGCTTCCTATGTCCCTAAGACAATTCTGCACTTTCACGTCCTTGCCTCCAGTAGTTCCTGGTGTTGCCCCAAATCTGGTTCCTATGTTAGAAGACACTTTGGAATAGTGTGGGAGGTAGCACAGGAGGTAGAGCCACTGATAAGGGGCACCACTGGACACAACCCCATATCTGCCCATAGAGGGCAGACCATTCAGTAGCCCCAGAGACTCCTAGGGATGATGTAATTAATCAATCGGCTTTTTAACAAATACAATTAAATCAGATCATCTGTACCTTGGAGGTGCATAAAAACATGTGCTTGCCTTTATTTGAAGAAAAGTGTATTAATAAGTGCCATATATAATAAAAAATACTTGTTCATTTTCTGCTTTGAATATTAAATTTTGAATATCCATTCTGATATTTTCCTGTACTTTCTACCATAACATAATTTGGAGCAGTATGAACTCAGGTTTTACTTGATCTCTGTCTCTCTCTCTCCCCAAGCTAGACCTGTTTAAACACCCCATTTGTGTAGTAAATCCCAAGCCAAAGTATTTAAATCTGACCTTGAAATCTGCTCCAGCCTTTAGAGTGCCTGATTTATGTAAGCCCTAGAAAAGGCTATGGATATGGTGAGTGTGAAATTTGGGAAAGAGTCACAGAAACTGCTGTGCAGCTTTATGGTCAATGAAACGGCATGTTTAGCTACCCAGTCCCAGAGCGGATCCCCCCCTCCCTCCCTTTTGGCTCTGGGAACATTTTGATAATTAAAAGGAATAGATTCTCTTGGTTAAGTAGCTCAGCGGTCGGTGCCTTTGCCTTCATAATTGGCTTCAATTAAGCAGGTACCGTATAATTACTGGAGTTTTCTCCTTTATTTTCCAATACTGTAAAATGAGCATTAAACATTCACAAGGTTGAGGAGAAGCTGCATTAAAAATGCTCTTTTCATTGTAGGTTTTCCATCTTAATCTTCAACAAATGTGCAGTCATTTTTCCCCCCTTGAAAACCAGTTTAATAGTAAAGTGTTGTGGATATATATATATATATATATATATATATAGTATTTCCATTGTGTTGTTGGGGAAACTGGGGTGCTTAAGCAATGCTTTTGTCTTCCCTGCCAGCAGAACCCCTTTGCTTGACTTGGGCATCCCACTGTTGTGGAGCTGAATGGCTTGCAGGGCAAAATTTATGCTCCAAAGCATCACCTAGTGTGACTTGTTGCTCTTTCCACATTTTATTGAGGTGGTGAGTTGCCAAGCACCTTGCATCCCCATTGAAATCTGCCAGCAGAATGTTGCCAAGCACCACACTGTTATCGTGAATGCACACAGTGATCTCACACTTTCCAGAGCTCGGGCTCTGATTATATTTGCGCACACATCACAATTGATTTATTCAAGCTCCTCTGCAGCAGCACTTATCAAACGTTGCCACACAGTGTGTCATAGTATTGGGTTGCGATATGGCCAAAATGAGGGGTGGGGTGAGGAGGAGAGGAGAGGAGAGGGGGGAGCCTTCCACAGGTGCTCAGGTTTCCCTGCAGTCAATGGAACCCCTGCTATCCTTTGGAGCCAAAAGAAGCACATAAAAGGCAAGCCATATGCCCAAAACTTTTGTGCCAGTGGAATGAAATCAAACAGCCTGTCATAGTCTTTGTACAGGGTTGCATCTAAATGATGCAGCAAACAATGTACAGAGTATTACCAGTAGGCTGAGGATACCCAGCTCTATTTCTCTGTTACGTCTGTGTCTGGTGTGGCTGTGCAAGATCCAGACTAGAGGCATTGATGGACCATGTAAGGATCAGTAAGCTGAATCTGAATCCTGGCAAGATGGAAGTCTTGTGGATGGGAGGCTCCTGGGAGCAATATTCTTGTTCTGGATGAGGGTGAACTCTCCCCAAAGGAAGAGGTGCTCTGTTTGGTGGTGCCTGTTGATGCATATGCCATTGGAAGGCCAGATCACACTCTAGAGGGGCAACTACTCACAATACTCATGAGATTTCAACCCAGCAGAGCTTTTTTTCATCTGGAACCCATCTGGAGTTCATCTGGAACCACCCTTCTGTTGGTTGCCATTGCCATTATAAGACAACAAGCAAGGCATTCAGGGTGAGGTCCAGTACCTCTTCTTTTGGGAAAATAGCACTGCCACCCAAGAATACCTGGCAAATTCTGCCTGGGACTATGCAAACCCAGCAAGGCAGCCAAGGGCCTACTGAAGCCAGAGTCTGCCCCATCTCTCTGTGCAAACCAAAGGTTCCCTACACTAGCTCTATAAGGCAGAAGGAACAGCAGCTAGGTTTCCTCTCCAACTCCACATACCACCAAGACATGCAATCAGGACAGCCCACCCCATTTCGCCGCCTGAGGCAAAACAGGAAGGTTCTGCCCTGCACATGTGCCATGCACTGCCACCCCTGCTGAAGCCTCCCTTATTGGGGCACTGTGGCTGAGGCTTCCAGGTTCTGGTGAAATCTTGTGAGAGCCCCAGGAGATTGCGTAGGGCTATCACCAGATCTCACCGGAACCTGGAAACTGCCACAGCTACTGTACTTCTCATCACTTCTCCACTGGTGGCGGGAGTCATGCCCGCAGAGGTGCCCCTTGGATTCTGCTGCCTGAGGCTCTTACCTCAGTCAGCCTCATGGACGGGCCAGCCCTGAATGAAGTCCATTATATGTGTACTGTCTATTGCAGCATTTGCCTTTGGACTGATGCAGCAAGTCTATGTAGTAATGACTAAAATGTGGTACAGAGACACTTCAAACTGACCTGGGGGGTGGGGGAAAGAAGTGGGCTGAAGGAATATGGATGAGGGTGGGTGGGAAATGTGCCTTCTCCCCTCAGGTTTTTTACCTTTTCTAACATTTTTCTTCTGAAAATGTTGCCCAAAAACAAACAGTGTTTAAATAATCCATAATGGTTTTATGTAAAAGTATGCGGAGAATGCAAAATGAACCTCAAGAGGAAAAGAAGGAATACCGCATTAAACATATACCTAAATCAAATAACTCTCCACCACCGAGAAAACTTGGTTCCCTTGAGGGGGCCCTGCTTAAAATGGGCTGTATATTAATATGCCTGCCAACCTACTCCCCAGAGAGAATGGCATGATCGAAGGCAGTCAGCAAGTCCCAGAGAACAACAAATGTTGCACAGGAAGGAAAATGTATGCATGCATACAATCAACCGCACTTTCTGGAACTTAGTGCTTTGGGACTGATGTTTCAGTTCTATGCTAGGAAATTATTGTTCCATGTTAATTTCACATATAAAAAAAGTAATGAGTGATTAATTACCCACAGGTGCTCACAAAGCAGGCCACAATGAGATTCGATAATGCTTTGTTGGGAGTAAAGCAACAATGCTTGCAAAATTGTACCTGAACGGACGGGAGGTGGAGGTGGTGATAGACAGAAAAGCAACCTGTTCTTCTGCCTCACTGATTCCTTCTCTTTGAATAACTACTTGCTGGTTAGGTAGATCACTTCCTTTCAGGCTTTACTTCCTTCCTGCTTCTCCCCAAGTTTAATCAATATGTATTAGCATGTGCTAGTGTTAACTTCTTGACTGCGTCTTGGCCACAAATAAAACCTATATGTAGAATGGCTTTGTTTGCCTACTTAATAAATCTCACTTTTTCTTTATCCTGCTAACCAGCAATCTTACCAGACTATTTCTTTCTGCACACCACTGCAATATATTTATCAAACTCCAACATGACTTATCTAACCGTTTACACAGTTAAGAGTCTAAGGCGTTAGTCTCCTGCCTACACCAACAACAGAGTCCACCAAGTTTCTTCCTGCACATCCTTTTCTTGCTGCACTGGGTTATTCACAGGTCCCCTTGCCTTTCTGTGGAACTAGAAACATGACAAGGACAACTATTCTCCTGTATTTTTGATGTTCAGTTACTATTGACTGAAAGGGAAGTGAATTAAGGAACTTGGACTTGACAGAGTTATCTCTGTCTTTTCAGCCTCTTCCTCACTCAACCTTCAAAAGCATGAACATAACTAAAGTTAAGATGAAAGTATCTGTGACTCTAAGAAAAACTTTCCAATTCAGAATCCTCAAGATGTATTCGACAACAACTGAGCCTCTGCTGTTGTGTAGCCCAAACATTTGGTGTGCACTATATTGCTGATACACAGCCTGTTCCCATTCTACAGCTGGGGAATCAAGATTGATGTCGGGATTCTGAGTCACAACTCTGAACATGGGTTGCCACCAAACCCTGCCCAGCAAACTGATAGGGAAGTGGAGAAGTGGTGGGAGAAGATGTTGAAATTGTCCTCAAAACTTCTCTGGTGACTCTGCCTGCCAGTTACTTTTCTTCCAATTCTCCTAAGCCAGAAAAGTATCATATCTAGGGACAAAGGGGAACCATGGGGGATCAGTAGTGAACAGAATAAAGGATTAAGCAGCAACTTGTTGCCCTTTGCTGGAAAACTGTTCTCTGCTCATCCTTGAGCATTGCTTGGTGGCGATCCATTTTCAAATATCTACTCCTGTCACATGTCAGTTCTGTCCTGTGACTCAAGACCCCAAGTCATGCAGTGAGTCTATGAATGAGGCAGGATCTGAACCCACAAGGAAGGGTATTAAGTGTTGGGATCACATTAGCTTGAGTGTAATGAGATTTCAATTCCAATTCCTGATCCAGTTTAAAGTATCTCAGGTAGTAGGATTAGAAAAGGATACTGCTTCAGAATTTCAAGAGTTACTGTAAACATAACAATATAGGAAGCTGCCTTATATCGAATCGAATCAATGGTCCATCTAGCTCCACATTGCCCTTGTTCACTGACATCTGTTCCCCAGGGTTTCAAGCAGGAGACATCTCAAAGCCTACCTGAAGACACTGTGGGTCAAACCAAGGATGCTTCGCCACTGGGTTATGACCAGTGAACATGATTACAATAACTAGCATTGTCACACCCTGATATCTTTTAGTTGTCAATTTTTTTTACAATCAACTTTCTCATATTTAATGAATCACATTGATCCACAAAATATCCATGGGGTTGTTTCATTGTGTTTCTAACAAAGAAGCCAGAAAAACAACAACCAAAGACCATGAACATGAAAACATAGCTGGCCTGTCACATATCTTGTACAATATTGTGTATTGTCCATCTGTTGTTCTTCGTAAGCCTCCTAGGGTGGTGTCTTATCTTCCTCTACTCTGTCACTTTCTTGCTAGATAGCTGGCTAATGAATCGGGTCAAGGAAATAAAAACCCCATTCACTTGTGTTTATTGCCACACCAATATTGCTTTGTGCTGTTGCAGCGACTCTTGCAGGGACGGTAAACCTAGTCCCATTTGAAGTACTCTCAAATACTCCTTGGAGAAAGCAGCTGAACAGAGTACTCAAAGCTCAACCAGAGTATAGGGAGTCCTTAAGAAATGTGTGTAACTTCTCCAAAATAAAACAAGTGTGGCTTTTAACTCCTCAGCGCTCCTGAGCAGTGCTCCTGTGAATCCCAGATCACTCCACGTATCATTAGTAAAAACAAACAGCACAGTGAAAAGTACATTAAGCCCAAGCTGTAGTTTTGTTCTTTGGGATATGCATCAAATTAGGACAAATAAATGCTTACCTGGAACTACTAGTTCAATCTCGTCTGACATGGCAGTTCCTAGCTCATTGGAAGCCAAGCAGCGATACCTTCCTTGGAAAATGGAGATGTTTCCACGGTTCCGAACAACAAATGTTCCAGAATTGTTTGATGTAAGTATCCTTGGGTCACCTTGCAGATCAAATACTTTCCCATCCTTTTTCCAAGTAAAACTGAAATGACAAGAGTATACAATGAAGAACTTGGCTGCAATTCACTAATGTACCAACAACTTTGGCCCATGAGGTGAAGATTTAAGCAGCAGCAGGAATTTGTGTTCTATTTTATTTTATTTTATCTCATCTTATCAATAAATCATTTAAAACACTGATATTCCCATTTTCTTTAATTGGGGTCAAGACAGCTCTCTATAAATAAACTAAAATTAAGGAGTAGTCTTAATTTCTAACTATATCTCACATAAGTTACTACAGGCTAAAGTTGGGGGGGGGGATGAATGGATGAATGCTTTTCCAAAGGGGGGGGGGACATGCACATAGGAAAATTGATTGTTGCGAAGAAACCTAGATTGGTTTTTTAAAATCTTTGATTCACTAGTTCTGTATGTGTAAAATAGGGTAACATGAAAACATGGATGAACTCTCATCTAGTTACCTTGAAAACCATTGGGGACTTGTGGCCATTGCTTCAAAGATTTCAAGACTCTTTGCAAGTGTTCACATCCCCCACCATAAGCAAAGCAGTGTGCCTTCATGGATTTCAATAGGCAAAGCTAGAGAAGGCTGCATACTCAAAAATCATTGGAGGTAATGGTGACCTACTGGTAAAGACCCTCTTGCGTCCAGTATTTCTTGGTCTATGAATCCAAGCATCCTTAAGAGAAAATTGTCACCTCTACATCCTAAGATCAGTAAAGTCAGTTACAGACTATAAAGAGGAAGGACAGTGTGTGAGGCTAGACTCTCTCTTTTTAGGCGTGGAAGAAAATGAAAAAATATGAGGTAGAAGATAAATCAAATGGAAAATTGCTCCACAGGAATGATCTGAGCTAGTATTTTTATCAGCTGTGAGTCACCAAAAAGTCAGATCAGGACAGTAATAGGTTTTTCATTCATCTCCCTAGAGAATGTGACATCTCTGTTCGCAATTATGGTAGTTTTATTAACAATGTGTGTTAAAATCTGTTTATGCTGTGGATGAGTGAATTTGGAATCCTCATAACACACAAACTGTGTCATAGCATTATACTGTATTTCACTGTGTTTATAAATGAGATTAATAAGATTGCGGAAACAGACTCACTGATGGGAATTTTTTATAAGACCTCTTACTACCACATACAAAAGGCAAAGCTATGCAAAAGGCATGTAGACAGCTGCTACCCTCTGATTTCTATTATACACTTCATATAATTTGCTAAGGGTGCACACAGTAAATCATGGCATTATACCTGCACTAGCCACCAGGTCTTTCCCAAATAGGAACTTCAGGGGTGATTCAAACCATCTCAGCCTAATAAACCATGGTTTATTAAGCCAAGAATGCTGTCATGCCCATGTAATCTCCCCGTCTTCTCCTGCACCAGCTTTGACACCTTTATAATGGCTTGTTCAAACCACAGCCTCCCACTACATTCATTTAATCTTTCACTAGTGCAAACTGCAATATGAAGTGGAGATCACTGGTGAGATCCTGTGGATATCAGTAGTGTTTATTAAGCTGAGGCTGTTATACATGAATTGGATCAGTGAGTCAGGGTCAGTGGGTCAAAAGTGGAGCTATGCTTTTAAGCTTTAAAATCACTATCTCTGATCACTGTCCTTTTTTAAACTCTTAGTTATTAATCTATGAGATCTTGAGTACTGTGCAGTTGTTTATTTATGTGAAAGGCAAATTTCTGGAATCTGCCTTCACCTTAAGGGAGATTCACCCCATCTATTGCTGTCTTTCTCCAGCCCAAATTGTGGCCAACCTAAACTCCCCACAGTGCACAGTGCAGTACAGAGAGGCTCCCCAAAAGAAAAAGAAATCCCCTAAACATTGTCTAATTCCATTTCCAGGCCAAATATTCATTCTTGGCCCCTAAAGTGTGTAAGCCATGAAGCTATGTTGCAGCACAGGGAGGGTGGGCAGACACCAGAAAATTTAAGAGGCTGGGTCAGAGGTGACAGCAAGCTCTTTTTCTTGTTGTTCAGGCACACATCAGGGTAACAACGATCATTCTCTGAGGCCCTTCTTGGTGTGCCTCCTCCATTAGAGGTCCAGAGGACAGCAACACGAGAATAGGCCTTTTCTGTGGTTGCTCCCAGCTTGTGGAATGCTCTATCCATGGAGGCTCACCTGGCACCTTCATCATAAATATTAGGTGCCATGCAAAAGCATTCCTCTTATCCCAGACCTTTAGCTAATTAAATAACCTATGGCCTTTTAACCCCTTCATGGATCACTGCCTTGTCGTGGCGAAGGGGCTTGAATTACTCAGGCAAGCTATGGACAAGTCAAGATGGACAGGTCATAGCGGAGAGTTTGGACCAAACGTGATCCACCTGGAGAAGGAACTGGCAAGCCGCTCCAGTATCCCTGCCAAGAAAACTCCATGGACAAAGACAACAGGCATATAAAAGATATGACGCTGGAAGATGAGCCCCTCAGGTCGGAAGGCGTCCAACTTGCTACTGGGGAAGAGCGGAGGACAAGTACAAGTAGATCCAGAGCTGATGAAGCGGCTGGGCCAAAGCCGAAAGGACGCTCAGTTGCGGATATGTCTGGAAGCGAAAGGAAAGTCCAATGCTGTAAAGAAAAGTATTGCATAGGAACCTGGAATGTAAGAACCATGAACCTTGGTAAGCTGGATGTGGTAAAAAATGAGATGGCAAGAATAAACATTGACATCCTAGGCATCAGTGAACTAAAATGGACAGGAATGGGCGAATTCAGTTCGGATGACTATCATATCTACTACTGTGGGCAGGAATCCCGTAAAAGAAATGGAGTGGCCCTCATAGTCAACAAAAGAGTGGCGAAAGCTGTACTGGGATGCAACTTCAAAAATGATAGAATGATCTCGATACGAATCCAAGGCAGTCCTTTTAACATCACAGTAATCCAAGTTTATGCACCAACTACCAGTGCTGAAGAAACTGAAATTGATCAATTCTATGAAGACTTACAACACCTTATAAAAATGACACCAAAGAAGGATGTTCTTCTCATTATAGGGGATTGGAATGCTAAAGTAGGAAGTCAAGAGATAAAAGGAACAACTGGCAAGTTTGGCCTTGGAGATCAAAATGAAGCAGGGCAAAGGCTAATAGAGTTCTGTCAAGAGAACAAGCTGGTCATCACAAACACTCTTTTCCAACAACACAAGAGACGACTCTACACATGGACATCACCAGATGGGCAACATCGAAATCAGATTGATTATATTCTCTGCAGCCAAAGATGGAGAAGCTCTATACACTCAGCAAAAACAAGACCTGGAGCTGACTGTGGCTCAGATCATCAGCTTCTTATAGCAAAATTCCAGCTTAAACTGAAGAAAGTAGGAAAAACCACTGGGCCAGTAAGATTCAATCTAAATCAAATTCCTTATGAATACGCAGTTGAAGTGAAGAACAGGTTCAAGGATTTAGATTTGGTGGATAGAGTACCTGAAGAACTGTGGATGGAGGCTCGTAACATTATACAGGAGACAGCAACGAAAACTATCCCAATGAAAAAGAAATGCAAGAAAGCAAAGTGGCTGACCAATGAGGCCTTACAAATAGCGGGGGAGAGAAGACAAGCAAAATGCGAAGGAGATCGTGAAAGATACAGGAAATTGAATGCAGATTTCCAAAGAATAGCAAGGAGAGACAAGAGGGCCTTTCTAAACGAGCAATGCAAAGAAATAGAGGAAAATAACAGAATGGGAAAAACCAGAGATTTATTCAAGAAAATTGGAGATATGAAAGGAACATTTCGTACAAAGATTACCACAATCAAGGACAAAAGTGGAAAGGACCTAACAGAAGCAGAAGACATCAAGAAGAGGTGGCAAGAATACACAGAGGAATTATACCAGAAAGATATGGAGGTCTCATACACCCCAGGAAATGTGGTTGCTGACCTTGAGCCAGACATCCTGGAGAGTGAAGTCAAATGGGCCTTAGAAAGCCTTGCTAACAACAAGGCCAGTGGAAGTGATGATATTCCAGCTGAACTATTTAAAATTTTAAAAGAGGATGCTGTTAAGGTGCTGCACTCAATATGCCAGCAAGTTTGGAAAACTCAGCAGTGGCCAGAGGATTGGAGAAGATCAGTCTACATCCCAATCCCAAAGAAGGGCAGTGCCAAAGAATGCTCCAACTACCGCACAATTGCACTCATTTCACACGCTAGCAAGGTTATGCTTAAAATTCTACAAGGCAGGCTTAAGCAGTATGTGGACCGAGAACTCCCAGAAGTGCAAGCTGGATTTCGAAGAGGCAGAGGAACCAGAGACCAAATTGCAAACATGCGCTGGATTATGGAGAAAGCCAGAGAGTTCCAGAAAAACATCTACTTCTGCTTCATTGATTATGCAAAAGCATTTGACTGTGTCGACCACAGCAAACTATGGCAAGTTCTTAAAGAAATGGGAGTGCCGGATCACCTCATTTGCCTCCTGAGAAATCTCTATGTGGGACAAGAAGCTACAGTTAGAACTGGATATGGAACAACTGATTGGTTCAAAATTGGGAAAGGAGTACGACAAGGCTGTATATTGTCTCCCTGCTTATTTAACTTATATGCAGAATACATCATGCGAAAGGCTGGACTGGATGAATCCCCAACTGGAATTAAGATTGCCGGAAAAAATATCAACAACCTCAGATATGCTGATGATACTACCTTGATGGCAGAAAGTGAGGAAGAATTGAAGAACCTTTTAATGAGGGTGAAAGAAGAGAGCGCAAAATATGGTCTGAAGCTCAACATCAAAAAAACTAAGATCATGGCCACTGGTCCCATCACCTCCTGGCAAATAGAAGGGGAAGAAATGGAGGCAGTGAGAGATTTCACTTTCTTGGGTTCCATGATCACTGCAGATGGTGACAGCAGTCACGAAATCAGAAGACGCCTGCTTCTTGGGAGAAAAGCAATGACAAACCTAGACAGCATCTTAAAAAGCAAAGACATCACCTTGCCGACAAAAGTCCGTATAGTTAAAGCTATGGTTTTCCCAGTAGTAATGTACGGAAGTGAGAGCTGGACCATAAAGAAGGCTGATCGCCGTAGAATTGATGCTTTTGAATTATGGTGCTGGAGGAGACTCTTGAGAGTCCCGTGGACTGCAAGAAGATCAAACCTATCCATTCTCAAAGAAATCAGCCCTGAGTACTCACTAGAAGGACAGATCCTGAAGTTGAGGCTCCAGTACTTTGGCCACCTCATGAGAAGAGAAGACTCCCTAGAAAAGACCCTGATGTTGGGAAAGATGGAGGGCACAAGGAGAAGGGGACGACAGAGGATGAGATGGTTGGACAGTGTTCTTGAAGCTACTAACATGAGTTTGGCCAAACTGCGAGAGGCAGTGAAGGATAGGCGTGCCTGGCGTGCTCTGGTCCATGGGGTCACGAAGAGTTGGACACGACTGAACGACTGAACAACAACAACAACAACATGGCCTTTTAAACTTTGGGTGGGTGTGGGTTATTGTTTTTGTTTGTTACTTTTGTTTATTTGTTTGTTGTGGCGCTCTGGGTTAAACCACAGAGCCTAGGGCTTGCTGATCAGAGGGTCAGTGGTTCGAATCCCCGTGATGGGGTGAGCTCCCGTTGCTTGGTCCCAGCTCCTGCCCACCTAGCAGTTCAAAAGCACATAAAAAGTGCAAGTAGATAAATAGGTACGGCTTCGGTGGGAAGATAAACAGTGTTTCCGTGCACTGCTCTGGTTCACCAGAAGCAGCTTTGTCATGCTGGCCACATGACCCGGAAGCTGTATGCCGGCTCCCTCGGCCAGTAACGCGAGATGAACGCCGCAACCCCAGAGTCAGACACGACTGGACCTAATGGTCAGGGGTCCCTTTACCTTTACCTTTATGGTATGTATTTTTATGTGTTTTTATATTTTAAACCACCCTGTGATCCTCAGATGAAGGGTGATGTAGAAATGTAATAAATACATAAAAATTAAATAAGTACCATATACGGTACTACCCCGGGTTGCATACATAATTGGTTCTGGGTTACAGTTCGTAACCCGAAAAGTACGCAACCTGAACAAGCGCACAAAAAACCCAGAAGTAGCGGTTTGCGCATGTGTGAACACATCTTCGCATGCACGAACTGCACAGAACACTTATGCGCATCTGCTTGTCGCGCGCGCTCCAGGTTGCGCTTTCAGGTTACCGGAGTTCGTAACCCGAAAAGTACATAACCAGGAGCATAAGTAACCCGAGGTACGACTGTATCTGCAAGTTATATTAGCATACCTGGCCTCACCTCCAGTGATGCCCACCAATTCTCTCTCACCCCAACTGTGGCATTCATGAGGTACACATACAGTCAGTCCTAAACCAGCTTTTTCAAAACACCTACCTTGGATGTGGGTTCCCTATAGCTTCGCACTTGATTGTAAACTCTTCATCGAAAGGAAATGCAACTTGATCGGTTGGGTGCTCTGTAATCGTCGGGAGTTGCCGTACTGAAACAGAACCAGGACATGTGGTCAAATAAAGATATTTTTCTTTGCATTGGGGGTGAATGAATAAACAGAGTTCTATTCAAACACATCTTGATACTTTGGGGGAGGATGGGCCAAAAACTGCACTGGGAGACAGAAAGTATGTTATATACCTGCCTAATCACTGAGACCTTTGCAGGAGACAGTGCTCACAGTGCTCATATCCCCCATGGCTCAGGCATATGGCATCATGGGCCCAGTTCTGTGTAGTTATTGGTGAAGACTTCTTAGAAAAATTACCAAGCAGGTTTTCCTGATTTTATGGTTAAACTGGTTTTATCTTTTGTATTGCTTTTGTATCTCCATTGTACACCACCCGATAAGTAAGCAGCGTTAAACGGTATATAAAATGTTGAAATAAATAACGAAGGCATGAAAACACGAAGGTCCAACCTCCGCACTGTCCTGGGAAGTGGTGGATCAGTTTTGTTCAATACTGGAATTCACAAAACTGAATTCTGTAAACATCCCTATGAGTAATACAAGGCCTTTTGTTTGGGTTTGCCATATAGCCCCAAGGAATGCAGCAGAAACAAATGACTCAAGGATAATAAACTTTGGGTGGCAGGAAACCATTATTCCCATTGTTACAGAGATTGTAAATTTCTTTTCTTCTTTCTTTTCTTCTTTCTGCTCTTGCATTCTGATATTGTGTGCACATTAAATGTAATTCACCTTTAAAAAAACAACAACAACCCTATAAATAATGCCAGAATTGGATTCAAATTAATAGTTAAAGAAGAGAAGCTGATACCCAAACAAAGTGCTGCTCAAGATACCGACATAAACAACTTTAGTTACCATTGACATCATCATTCAGGACCACCCACTCTCCATGGTAGGATGACTGGGCTTTACTACTATGCAAATCCTCTATTTCATGCATTTACATTTTTTTAATCCTGAAGAAATTAAAGTGTTGTGAATCTCCACATAACCAAACTATAAAAATGGAAATTGGGCCCTGAAGAGTAATTGACCATAATAGAATTACCACTCCGTTATAAATTACAGGAATGAATATTAGGGTACTGGCTAGAAACTCTTTAAGCCCAGTGAACCAGAAAACTCGGTGCTCACACGAAATGTGGTATCTTGCTGCACCATATGGTATCTCGTCTTCTACATCTCCAATGCTGCCATGCTTTGCCCAGCTTGTTTATAGCCAGATATAATTCATGTTTATTAAAACCATGAAAATTTCATTAACAGAAATTAAGAATCAAATGGAAACGTAGGGTCAGAGAAAAGTCAAATAGTCTGGGAACAGGTAGACCAGGATTCCAATTATGTGATTTATCAGGGAATTTGAATATGATCTGAAGAAATAATTCATTCTCTTAGTGAATGGAGACCAAAGGAATTAATTCTTTTTTTAAAAAATGAATAAATTGCTAAATCTGTTTTCTGTTAAAATGTGCTTGCGCTTTCCTAACCTCAGTATTTTCATGTTCAAAGTGTAATCAAGTGTGCACTGTTATCTAGTTATGACATTGTGTATCAAAATAAAAAGTACTCCACAACCTATGAGCTTTGACACCACTCTATTAACCAGGATGAGGCTTCAGGCTGATATGAGGTGTTTGCTAGCAAGGACCCCATGGATGGAGAAGTACCAGTATATTGAAGCATTAAATGAAAGCATGCATGCCTCCCTTTAGCAGTGGTTTGGAAGACAGAAACCTGCCCGCCCACCTCACATGTAGCAGGGTAGGATTAGGTGGTTCCAGTGAGAATCCAATAGGAACTTTTGGTGCCTTCGTCTGATTGGCCAAGGGGTGTGGTTTGTTTTGCCTTCTCTGTATGGTTGACTGTACTTTGATTGGGTTGCAGTACTTTGATTGGGTTATGTACATAATTGGGTCACAGTGTGCAGGTGCATTGTGGGTAGAAACAGATGAGAACTGCATGGCATGCTGGTGGACATTATGAGGCATCAACAAAATATGGTAAACTGCAGAAGGATTTCTTTCTCCCAATTCACCTCCTAAATTTTGGTTTGATGTTCTTACTCTGAGATCCACTCTACCAGATACCAACTCATCACTGATTACTGTCTTAAGGGGATCTTGGAATGGTCCACTATTGGGTGCTGACAGACTCATTCATAGTGATGAGGAGAATACTTGAACTGAGAGGGTTCAAAAATATAAAGAACATGGAAACCCACAAAACCAAACACTAAAAAATGCAGCCCATTTGGGCCCGTCCAGCTACCCACTGAAAAGGGTGTTGAAACTCCTCTCCCCACACCTCTCTGTTCTTGTGGCTCATCTCCACAAACAGTAAAAACCCTTATCTTTGCAAAGTGGAGGTGGCATAAGAAGCCCTGGAGAGATTCCCAAGACCAAAACATGCATACATTTATTTAGTTATTTGGCAATATTTTATGAGGTGAATTTTCAACCACTGGATTATATAATTAATGTTTGGCAGAGATATAGCCACCTTGGGATCTATGTTTCACTGGGATACCAAGCAAATTGTAAGTTGGTTCTTAAGAATATAGGAAGAGTTTGCTGGATCAGGCCAATGACCCATCTGGTCCAGCATAATGTTCTCACAGTGGCCATAAGCACAACAGCAACCCCCACCTGCGATTCCTAGCAAATGATATTCAGATGCAAAATGCCTCTGGCAGAGATGGTAGAACCTAGTCATTGTTGATAGCCTAGTCCTCCATGAATCTGTCTAAACCCTCTTTTAAAGCCACTCAAATTGGTGGCCAGCGTTGTCTCCTGTGGGAACACTTTCCATAGTTTAACTCTGCACTGCATGAAGAAGTCCTGAAACTTCCAATATTCTGCTTCAATGAATGTTCATGAGTTCCAGTGTTGCAAGAGAGGTAGAAAGGCTTTTTGTCTATCCACTTTCTTCCCACCGTTTATAATTTTATAAACTTCTACCTTCTACCATGTCACCTCTTACTCACATTTTCTCTAAACTAAAAAATCCTAAATGCTGCAACGATTCCTCACATTGGGAAATGTCTTCATAGTTGTCCATCACAGTTAGCACCTCAACAGCATGCCCACAAGCCACCTGGGAAATCTCACTAGGGTGAAATGCTTTGTATTTCTATTTAAATTATAGCAATTACGTCTAAATCTACACCCACACATATGAATATTGCAAACCTATGTGCTCCTTTGCCCTTTTATTCTTCGGGTGCTGCATAAGTGACCACTGTAGCCAACAATGAGCTGTTTGCACCTGTTTACTGCACTGCATGAACCAATCGAGAGACGAAATCAAAACTTGCATTTCTATCGCATACAAATTCCCCAGAGGCCACACTGGAGCATAACAAAGCTCAAAATGGAAACAGCACATTTGGACGATTTAATCTGTTCTCCTGCAGGAGAACATTCAGTAAATAGCTACAACTTACCAGAAAGAGGGATTTCAATGGCCGCTGCCAAACTTAATACAAAGAGAAGCAGGCACACAGCGGCCCCTTTTGTGATTGATGGCATCTCCATCTCTCTTCTGTAAACAGGGAGTCCAAACAGATTGAAAAGTGCCTTGCAGTTCTCCTCTTGTTCTGTTTAAAACACTCCTGGAGAGCGAAGCCTGAAAATGGCAGCACAGAGAGAAAGCCACATAAATAAATTCAAGTCATCAGCTCTAATTTTGTTAGGGAAATGAAGAAATAGTCGAGATTTATAAGCTGAAACATAAATCATAGTAACATACACATTCTAATTTATTCTCCCTCCACTTCTGATCCCACATTCAGAAGGGGGGGGGGCGGACTTAACAAAATCAATTACACCACAGAAATCGAATTACTTCTTTTTTTTTTTTTGCTTGCATACATGAAAAAGTGGCTAATTGTTTTTGCCTCATTTGTAATAGTTTCCATTCATTTTTTCTCTCAAATAAATGCAATTTGGTAAGCAATTACAAAAAATCTAAAGAAGAACATAGGGATCATAAATAAGATTTTTCATAGCTAATATTTTCAACATCTTTCACTCATGCTGTCCAGGCAGGAAAGTTTGCCTCATTTGGTTGTTGAAACCACTGTATTAAGAAGCTCTGGGTCCCCTACACCTAACCACAATACAACTCCAGATATAGATATATCAATGGATATGGATATTTCCTACAATTGTATCCCACTTTCTTCCACCGTGGTACCCAAGGCATGTCTCCCATCCAGCCACTGACCACACCCGCACCCAGACTTGCTTAACTTCAGCAAGGTGGCGTCCCCATGTGCCTTCACACCTTATTATGTGTCCCATAATAAGGGCAAGGCAGCAAAAAGCCAAAACATCAAACTTGCTGCCAACAGAGGAAGCAAATGTCAAAACTCCAATAACCCTTTAACAGCAGGAGTGGGTGGCAGAGAGGGAAGCCAATCCGGCACTATTGCCAATGTGGCTGCACAACTCCAACCTCCCAGCCACCGCCTCCCTCCTCCTAAGTCACCAGGATGCTGCTGTCAGGATGCCAGTTGTGCAACAGTGGACCTCCCCTTGCTAAACCTTTCAAAAAGGTTTCAAAATAAAATGCAGGCTTACGGGGGGGGGGGGCTTTTCGTTTGTCTCTCTTATAAATATTCAATGCCGTAAGGAAGAATCAATTGCTTGACAGTAGCTTTTTTGTGGATGTCACACTTGCCCCAGTAAAATTCACCCATAAACTCACTCAGTTTCCACCTAACCTACTTTAGAGGTTTGTTGCAAGGATTAAATGAGAGCAGGCAAGAACCCATTAACCACCCTGTGCTCCTTGGAAGAAAAGCAGAATACAAATGTTAATAAACAATAATGGGGGGGGGGGGAATGATCAGCATTTAAAAGCCAAAAGTGCTGTTAGGAGAAATATAGCCTAAGCTAAGGAAGGAAAAGTCTTGGCCTGGCAGCCAGCGGCCATCCTAACGGAAGGTTTGGTGCCCATTTATTCCAGCAGAAATTTTTCTGGAGTACAATTTGAACTAGAGAGAAGCAGACTTACCTTTTGCTTTTATCATTCAGAGGAAGAAGGCAGGCAGCCAGAAAGTGACACTTATAAAGCCCCAGAGAGACAGCAAGAAACAGCTGGCTGACCAGCAATTATTGGAAGGGTGTTACAGGCCATTGGTTTATAACTGGGTAGAAATTATGGAGATCTCAGCAGTTTTTTGACTCAATGCCAGAATTAAATGAGTGGGGCTTTGATGGAATTTCATATTCAGAGGCTCCCTCCCACCACCCCTCTCCCTACGGTAAAAATCAAAGCTGAAAATGATATGGGATTTGAACCAGAGCAGATTCAAACTAGATCACAGTATTAGCATGTGCACATATTTTTTTGACCTGAATGTATACTATCTTCCAGCCATTGTGTTTATTAGATAGGCTTGGGCAAGTTATTATGGATCTATACATCAGGAATGAGGAAATTGTGAACCTCCATATGCTGTTGAACTCCATCCCACCAGCAACAACCAGCATAGCTAATGGTCAGGGGTGATGGGAACTGGAGTCCAACAAATTTAGAGGGCCACAGGGCTCCATATGACCGCTATAGAGTCACAGTCAGTTGCAGCAACCAGGCAGCACAGGGAATGGCCAAGCAGTTCCCTCATTAGCAGCTGGTGTCTGTGTGGGCCAGCCCATCCATACCCAATGAAATGCAGTGTCACAGGCAATGCATTCCTTTGCCACCTTATTCAGGTGCAACTGGCTGTGTTGGCGGTCCTGCTTAATATCACCTTGCCTTGCTGCATCTTCTCCCTTTGTGCTGGTGTATCTGAGCACGCAGTTGGTTCTGTTAATGCCACCACCACCTTGCCCCCTCATGATGGCGCAGCTATGTATCTGGCTCATTGTGCAAGCAAACGTTAATATTGTGCCTTTGCTCATATGCTCTTCAATGCCTTGTGCTTCTCACATAGCCTGAACTGGCAGCTGCTCTTCAAAAGTGTGGGCAGTCAGCAGCTGCCCTACAGTGCTAACTTTTTTGGGGGGGAAATATTTATTCTTATTTCTCCATTGAATTACCCTGTTTTCCTCCAAGGAGCTCAAGATGGTGTACATGGTTCTCCAATTCACTATTTTGTCGTCACAAGAACCCCATGAGTTATGTTAAACTGAGAGGCAGTGACTGGCCCCAGTGAGTGGGGATTCGAACCCTGGTCTCCCAGTCCTAGTCCTATACTACTTAACCTACACACAGACTGGAATAATTCATGAATGCTGTCCTAAGCTCCACAGGGAAAAGACAAGGCAATAATGAATAAATTCTACATACTGAAATGAAGCTTTAAATGGCAACAAGTATGCAGCAATGTTTCAATTCATCAGCAGGCTCCTTGAAAACCTTATCCCATTTCTTTTCCTTTCCTTTATTTTATTCCAAAAGTAACATGCTTTTTCAATATAAATGAAAAGTTTGACTGCGTTCACTAAATGGCCTGTTGCGGGATTCACCTTTGGTTCCTAAGCTTTTCAACAGCTTCAAACAGGTTCCACCCACCAGCCCAATCTGCGAGCAAAATCTTCCTCACATCCCACCACAACCAAAAAAAGCCTCATGCACAATTATACCCAAACAGCAGAAATTTTAGTGTCGTTCCAGATATGGGTTTCAGCTACGAGTGTCTGAGTATTTAGTGTAGCTTAAAGTGGCAGCATGACATCAAACAACGTGGAACTTTCTGCCTCCATGCATAGCAGGAAAATTGCAATGTTGTGACATTTTTCAACAGTTCTAGAGACGTTTTAAATGTGCCCTTTACTCCAACTGTTTTGATCTTCAGGAAGCTACTCAGTTTAAGAGCTCAACAAAATAAAAGGGAAGTCAAGTCTGTCAGCGGTTTCCCCCAAACCAGAACTTTCCTCTACACTTGCCACTAATATGTGGGTAGCTAGATAGGAAGAAAGTCACCACTTTGATTATCAATGCATACATGGCTAGAGTCAGGGAATAGCTTTGTTTGGCTCCTGATAAGGCCCAAGCCATGGAAGGGGTACTGCTGCCAACTGCTAGATTCCAGTAACTGCTGCTACCCTTCCTTGCTGTTGTTACCTGCTCAACTGCCTTTCTGGAGCCTATAAGCAAACACCAACAGGAAGGACAATAAGCATACCTGCTTTGCTTCCTCCATCTAGTGGTGCAAACTAGGCTAGGAGGAAAAGGACAAGCGAATGAACAGTTATGATGGTGACAAGAAGAAAGTGGATGTACTCAAGGCCCAAGAGCCTCCTAAAACATGGATCCAGGACCATGTACAAGGGAGAGTTGGATAAAGGAGAAGATGGGGGGGAATGGGTGGTGGTGATAATGGCGTGTTGTGAAGGGGGTTGCACAATAGGAGAGAAGATGATCTTTATGCAAGAGAGTTGAGAAATGTAAGGAGGGGAAAGGGAGCAGAGGTGAAAACGGGGCTGCAAAAAAAGGAGGGAGCAGGAGGCATGTGAATGGGGTTGAAGATGATAGCAGGGGCATGAAAGGTTCAGAATAATAGGAGGAGATGGTGGATTCCTAGTTGGGTGGAAGGGGGATAGCGTGCATAGTAGTTGCAATGTGTGGGAGAAGAGAGATGCAGAAGGATGTGTGGCACAAAAGGAGGAAGCATGAACATGGGGTGAAGGTAAAAACAGGGGTGCAAAGTGGGACTGCAGAATAAAGAGAGAAATGGCTTGGGAAGATGAAGAGTGAGCTGAGTGGTTGCATGAGGTGGAGGGGGAAGCTCTAAGGAAATGGTTCCCAAATGGTTTTAGACCACCACCCGCTTGATTCAATAAACTCATCCCCATAAACAGCATTCTGAATAGTGGTTTGCACGGCCCACTAAGGAAGATAATAACACAATAAAACTAAAAACACTAAAAAATTAATTGCACTTTCATTGGAAATTCAATTAAAACTATTTAGTTTAATTAATTCAACAAAATTGATGAGTTTGATCCAGTGATACCAGCTTTTCAAAGCCTGATGCCCATTCATACCTCCAGTGCCCCACTGATGCCCCTGGACTCTAAATGCCTCTACAACAGTGAATGTAGAATATAGAATGGCTGGTGAGCCCTTTGTGCAGTTTATGAAGTTGTTTGTATAAGTTAGCCTGCACAGGAGACAAGACCCTGTGGCGTTAAATCAACAAAAGGTCACCAATTCCAGTAAAAATGTTTTCTTTCTTACGAAGGCAATATTAGAGATGCAGAGAATGTATCACTCTTTCTTTGCTGTGCTGTCCCATTTCCTCAGCTCAAGGTTTTTAAAAAAGCAAATAATTTGAATTCACTGTGGATAATTACCCATAACTCCTCACCTACAATTCATTATTTACTGTACCCTTTGACTAATAGTAAATACTGATTGCTTTGAGGACAGCTCATTTCTTTGTTTAATGAGATGCCCTTTGCTTGCAGCTTGCCATTTCCACAAAATATACCAGTTTATAAAGGAGCCATGTCGTTCTTGATTCCAGTATTGTACATTACCTTTTCCTGGAATACATCATAAAAAAATATTGGACAACCAAACAGGATAGAAAATATTAAAATTCAATTTATCTCCTAAAGCTCCTGAGCAATTTTCACCACATGTAATTGCTGTATTAAAAATAGCTCATAAATTCTAACAGCATGACAAGCCAAAATCTCAGATTACAGTTTTTGCTGCAAGAAAACTAAATTACATTGTACCACTAAATACAGCCTTCTAAGATATTTGTCTCTTTGCTGCACCAGTGCTCATAAAAACCATGCTCTCAAATCTAGATCTTCTAAGATTTTATAAAATGCAGCAAACAATATATATACATATATATATATATATATATATATATATATATATATATATATATATATATATATATATATATGGATTTGTGCAAGTTTGGCAATAGTTAATGTTACAGATGACCTTTACTTTAGCTAAATACAGATTTAATTTACCATGTTAAAAGGTTGCTACATAAAAGTCACTGGCAATTAGAAATGAGAGCTTCAGGGCTGCCAGATAAATGAAATGGCCAGATAAACCTAAAATAATTTTCTGATTTCAGAAATTAAACATGCTGAATATGGCACAATAAGTGTGAGATATGTGGTCACTCTTCTGTGTGACCAGTAGTGAAGTGTATGCACTGCTACATTTGTGCTGACCTGACAAAAACTGAATTAAACAGAGCTCTGGTGGGTATGGCCTTAGCTTTCAAAAGCAAAACAGGATTTGTTGATATCCAAAGTACTTTTCATACCCCACCTCATTCATACTATCACAATATCCACACATAATGTTAAGGCAGGGGTAGGCAAACTAAGGCTTGGGGGCCAGATGCAGCCCAATCGCCTTCTGAATCAAGCCTGCAGACGGTCCAGGAATCAGCATGTTTTTACATGAGTAGAATGTGTCCTTTTATTTAAAATGTATCTCTGGGTTATTTGTGAGGCATAGAAATTTGTTCATCCCCCCCCCAAAAAAAAAAATATAGTCCGACCCAACACATGGTCTGAGGGATGGTGGACTGGCCCATGGCTGAAAAAGGTTGGGTGGCCAAACAAACCATAATTAAAGAAAGATGTTCTTTAGAGATGCACAGCAAACCGTAATTTAAAAAAAGGAAACTGAAATTTGCAAACAAACAACAAGCCACAGCATTTTGGCCTGCTTTCTTCTCCTTCATAAACAAATGCTAACAAACTCTACATCCCCCAATCTCTCAAGCTCCTATGTGGAAGAGGCCCACTGAAAGTAGGCTAATGCACAAAGCACACGATTCCTTGTGATAATATGAATTTTCACATGCATGTGAGCAGAGTGCTCATAATATTACACTGGTGGATAAATGAAATAACTCTCTGTGGTTACGTTTGTTGTTTGCAATGTTCAATTAAAGTTGTTTTTTTTTTAAGAGAATCATACCACCACAAATATGACCTTACAGACCTAGATCATGAAAAAAAAAGTGGGACGTGACAACAGGGGGAATTTTGCCACAGGCAGTCCTGAATTCAAAGTTGAATTTGAATGATCAGAATGGCAGGCAGCAGTCCAGCAAAATATACCACAAGCCTTGGATTATCCCCTATTAAATCAACAAATATGACTTATTCACAATCTCACTTGTGCAGCAATTCTGTGGGCTCTTAAATCTTGCCTAGAAAAACCCCGCTCAACTTTCATTCAACTCTTTATATTTTATTCCCCTCACGGGTTGCCATAAATAATCACCTTCACCTCCTCACCCATTAAAACTTACTGAAGTGCTGCAATTTCATTTGCTTTACCAACAGTGCCAATGAATGCAGCGTTTTCCAAATCAACCATTCTCCTTTAACTCGGGCTGTATCTCTCAGGCAAACTCCCCCATGTGTTGGCATATCTAGTCATTTCTGCCTCTGGTGTCCGCTAATTTCCTCTTCTTTCTTGCTTGGGGATAGCATTAAACTGATGGGCACAGCAGGAGTGCAATATGGTGGACAGAGTAGGTTCCTGAAGCAAGGATACAGTTTATTCATCCCCACTGAAAGAAGAATGGAGAAGGATTGATATGCTTTAAGGGAAGGTCTAAAATCAATTCCAGTCAATCAAGGCATCCATCAAGATATGATCTTGTTCACGCATTAATAGGACACAACAGGAAATGGGGACAGCACACTTTTAGGACAGAGAAATTTTTGAAATCAAATGCTTCAGTAAGAAGTCGCTGTTCTCAGAGGGTGATGTGGACCTTTTCTGGGGAACCCTGACCTTTGCAGAGATGCTTCCATATCCTTGCTGTATTAAGTCAAGGGTTCACTCTCATGAAGATCACACCAAACAGTTTTTTTTTTTTTTTTTTACTAAGCATGAAATTACTACTAACAGGTTTGAATGTAGCTCTTCTTTCACCCTGCTTCTGGCTTCACCCTCCTCCTCAAGAAATCCTTTTCTAAACTTTGACCCCTATTCTCCTTCTAAGGAAGTGTCTCTAAATTACAACAGTCACTATGTTTGACAGTGTAGGTCTGGGTTTGATTACGATGGGAGCTAGTCAATAATCCCATTCACATGTGATCCCACAAGATTAATGCAATGTAGAAAGCCGAGTCTTTTCTAATAGTGCCAGTGCTAAGAGCAATGGGGCCAACCCTCTATATTTCACAAGCTCTTTTCCCCCTTAGATCTTTTTTTTCCAGAAGCCATCCAGCATTATTAGACCTTGCATTCTGGATCTCAAGTTATCCATCAGTTCTACCCTTGCTGCCAGTGCCTCTGTTCTGCTGTGGCAAGCAAGTGCAGTATTGTACAGAGTCATTATAGCTTGGTTCTTTTCTTCCGAAATGGACTTTAGATCAATGCAACAACACTCAAGCAGTGCCTGTGAAAAAGTTGCCATGAAAAAGCCACTTTCCATGTTCAGACCATTAGGACATTGTGGCTCGTTGAATGGATAAAGGCACCCTCTCTCTATTGTCTGCCAAAGACATTTCTTTTTCAACAAGTCTTCTAAGTAAAGATTTTTAGCCATTGTCATCGATTTTGAAACGTTTATATATCTCATTGTTTTTAATGGTGTATATATAGAGAGTTGTTTTATATATGCTTTTATTGTACTGCAAAACCACTTCATAGGAAGCAATGCACAAACTACTGGGCTGAGTTTAAGATGTTGTTATTATTATATAAATCCTTTAATTGGCTGGGACCAGTTTACTTAAGTCTTACCCCATACAGTCTGAACTGACTTCAATGTGCAGAACATGCACTTCTGCAAGTGCCACCCAATGTCCATTCTTCATTTGTAAAGAGTCATTCATTTTGTTTGGCAACATCTACACTGTGGAACTCCTTGCCTATTTCACATGAGGCAGGTGCCATCACTGTATTCTTTGACTTGTTGAAAACTTTTCTCATTCAGTGGGTCTGTCCAGGCAGACGGATTGATTAGATCAGTTTTAAAATTTGTTTTAGATGTTTCATGTTTTTAGTTTTATGAAATATACTCAGAGTCCAGTGTGAATTTCATGCTCTTTATTCAGCTCATAGTAGTGAGGAATGCAGTTTGCCCAAAACGTTTGCTTTATATACACTATTTACACAATGGGCCCCACGTGATTGGCTAATTGCGGGATACTCCTGTATGCCAATCGGAGTGCGGATTCACTTCCACCTGGAGCTGGATTGGTGTTCTGGGACCAGTCAGACTGCTGCAATCTCAATCCTATTATTCTAGGACCAATCAGACTGCTGCATTTTGGATCCTATTCAACTCAGTACATAACATTTTAGTTCTTAAATGTTTTAAATAGGTTTCATGGCTTCCCCCCCCCCCCCAGCAAGAACTCATCAGAACTGAGTTCCGGCACCTCTCAGGTTGGCACCATTGCCGTTATAAGAAAACAAGGGAGGCATTCAGGGTGAGTTCCAGCACCCCCTTCTCTAGAAAAATAGCACTGTTTTTATTACACTTTTTAACTGTATTTTTTATTGCAGAAGTGTTTGCTGCCCTGGGCTCATTTGGGAGGAAGGTCAAGATATAAATTTAGTGAACATATAAATATCCCCCATCCCAGCAGTGCAAACTCTTTTTTTTTAAAATAAAACACACACACACACACACACACACACACACACACACATTTCTGATGATGTGGAGAAAACCGCCCAGCCTGGATGGGAACAATTGCACAGGAACAGCTTGCTGCACAGAGGCAGCCAGCATGGGAAGCCATTTAAGGTGTTCTCACCTCAACATGGTGACTGTTTGGTGTGTGCCCTGGCCCTCATTTCATGCCTCTAAATATTCTGATATTTAAGTCATACACTGGTCTGAATGGCAATCCAACTGAGAAGCCAGATGTCCTTTCAAAAAATAGCTTATCCGACGCGTGTTTTAGTCAAGCAAATTGGAGACCAGGTGGCTAAATTGGATAGGACAGTAAAATAATGAGTAGTTTTATCTCTTTAAATATAATAATTAAAACCTGTAAATCAAGGGCTTGTGATGCAATTTATTTGCCTTCATGTGGGAAGGGGTGGGGAATCTACACCCTATCTTTAGCAAATTTGATACTGTATGGTATAGCATATTCTAAACCTTGTACAAGTTGCTACACACTTCATGTTTGTGATTAGCTGGAGTTTATATGTCAGTTGTCTTGGTTGACAGTACTCTGACATCACAACTTTATGAACAGATACAATTTTTCTAGTTTCTAAATATTTTGGTGTTTGAGGAATGAGACTCACTTTGATAATAAGGCTAGGCTGCTTTATAACTTCATTTAAGTGTTGAAATGGGCATCCTGGGATGTACTGTACAGAATTGCACATTTTGAAGCTACTATTTCACTAATGTTTTGATTAAACATTTCATCACAGCACATGGAAGTGACTATGCCTCCGTTTCACAGCAACCCATCATCTTTTGGCATAAAACAAACATACTTGTGGTTTCTTCTTTCTTCTTCCCTTCTTCAGCATCCTCAAAGGCCAATTGTAAGAATTGCCTTGTCATTAAACATAACTACTTAGCATGAAGAATTAAAGCTGGCTAGGTATTGGAAGAGTGCTATGTCAGGACAATGTCTACAGTGGGGTGCTAGATCAATCTGCATTATCCAGCCTACCATAACCTGTCTTTTTTAGCAAACTGTGGCCATTCAGACCTTGATGGTATGCACCATCATTGTCATTTGTGCCAACTAAAATGTAGCAATAGTGGCAAGGTACCAATATCTTCCTAGGGCCAAGAGCTGTAAAGCAAACTATTTCACCTCCCACATTCCATGCTGTTTTTAAGTGATTCTGTTTCCCATCTCTGTGACTCTTCCCTGCAGCCATCACTTCAGCTTCTATCTTTGCCTTAAGATTTCTGGAGGCAGTGCTGGATTCACGTATAAGCTAAACAAGCTATAGCTTAGGGCCCCACTCTCTTGGGGGCCCCCCAAAAAAAATTAAAGGAAAAAAAAACCTGGATGTACATTTCCAAAATATAAGATAAAAAAACAAATAAAATAAAACCTACATACAGCAACAGTATTTTGTGTTGTGTAGGCTCCTATGATGTTAGTAATGGGCCCCGCCTGCTCCCTCAAATATTACTGGTTTGCTCATTTCTATATATATGGTACCTACATTGTGCACAGACTGGTTGCATGGCAACATGTGCAAATGGCTTTAGATACCTATTAGGTCCATAAATTACCATATAGCATATATTCAACACAAAACAACAGCGACAATTTGTTATTGACAAAGGACAGCTGGACATATAAAGGGCCCCATTACCTTCAGTACCTTAGGGCCTCATCAAACCTAAATCTGGCCCTGTCTGGAAGAGTCCTAGATTTGGCCCCACTCATTATGTTGAAATTTCAGATTATGAAAAGGAGGAAGAGGAGGAGGACGTCACACCTTGATTAATTCAGTCAACCCTTATTTATTTCCTTGAACTGTGTTTTTGGAGTACATTCTGCTCTTGAACTGCAGTTTGAGAACACTATGTGTGACATGCAACAATCCAAGGGAGTTGAACACGAGGCAAGGTGGAGAAATTTGGTTTGGTTCACATTTGAATCCCTCAAACAATAATGTTAACTTGAAATGCATGTGCCCTTTGAAATTCACACTTCCCCGAATTTTGCAATGCAGTTCTCCAACAACAAAAAAGTCTCCCCCTCCCAATAATATAACCAAATGCATTGTGTTGGGCAAAATTGTTTGGGGAAAAATGTGTATATTAGGAGGAAGGCTCATTAAATTTCTGACAAATATTCAAAATGATATTTTTTTAATGGCTAAATTAACCCAGCAACCCACCCCCTCACACATGCACAAACAAATCCCACTGCAGCCAGCCAACCAATCAACCAACCACACCCTAGGCCAGGCATAGGCAAACTCTGGCCCTCCAGATGTTTTGGAACTACAATTCCCATCATCCCTAGCTAACAGGACCAGTGGTCAGGGATGATGGGAACTGTAGTCTCAAAACATCTGGAGGGCCAGAGTTTGCCTATGCCTGCCCTAGGCCACCCCAACCTCTTTCACCACCAAGGAAACGTAACAAGCGAATAGAAAGAGAACCTACCCAAGTGACGCTGACACACAAGCCCCATACATTAAATAAGTAAAAGAGCATAAGCTTTACCACTCCACCCCCTCTTTCCCGCCCCCCTTCTTTTCTTCCCAACCCTATACTGCGTATAACACCAATGTCTCATAACAAATGTAACTGATCTGTAGAAAACACAACCTGAAGAAAGAGACAATGCATGTGCATTTGTAAACAAGGAAAATCACACACACACACACACACACACACACACACACACACAATGGAAATGTGGCAAACTGAAGTTAAAGTTGGAGAAATAATAATAATAATAATAATTATTATTATTATTATTATTATTATTATTATTATTATTATTATTATTATTATTATTATTATTTATACCCCATCCATCTTGCTGGGTTTCCCCAGCCAGATGGACAGCTCCCAACAGAATATTAAAAACACAATGAAACATCAGACATTTAAAACTTGCCTAAAAAGGGCTGCCTTCAGATGTTTTCTAAAAACCAGGCCATTGTTTATTTCCTTGACAACTGGTGGGAGGGTGTTCCACAAGGCGGGCACTACTACCGAGAAGGCCCTCTGCCTGGTTCCCTGTATCCTCACTTCTTGCAGTGAGGGAACCGCCAGAAGGCCTCGGAGCTGGACCTCCATGAAATAAACAACTCAGAAAAACCTAAATTGCAGATTCACTAATTTCTAGTCTGTGCATAATGAAATCTAGCACTTTCTTTTCTCTGGTAGTTCCCACTGATAAAAAAGGAAAGAAAACCCTCATCCAAAAGATTGGGGTACTCTATAGTGCAGAAACCAATGCTGTATCAGATACAGCAGTCAAAAAATCCCTGGGTACATGAAGAAACACTATTTCACATAGCTCTTTGGAGCCTGACCTAAGTCTAGTTGAAGCTGAACCAAACATTTGTTCTCATCTCTCTAAATAGATTTCCATTTACCATTTCTGTCCTAAAACCTTCAAACAATCTGTTTTGTATGTATTTCGGACAGCAATTTGAGTCAGTAACAGCTTGGAAAGCTTTCAGAAGTGATGTGTTTCACACACAACCTCCTCAACTTAAACTGTTAAGGTTCGGGTGACTATAAATAAACACCTTCCTGATAGTTTCAGGCAATGATACAGAGATGTTTGGCTGTGTTTCTGTTGCTGTTGCTGCACATTTTGATCTCTATTTTATTTATTCATTTATTTCACAACATGTATAGCTTGATTGTAATCAAACCTCAAAGCAGTTTACAAAATCTACCTCACGCCACCTTAAAATACAGCCCTATTACAATCGTGTAAATGTTATTTTAACCTGTGATTATTTGCATCTCTAAAAAAAAAACTATATATGATAAGGTTGCTATTTTCACCACTCATTGTTCTGTCCTTATGGCTGCCAAAAGTATCTGACAATTTAGATTTGATTCTCTTTGTTCTTATCCATGCAGAACAGCTGCCCTACAAAGGACGTTTAAGGGGCCTATTTCTCAAGGCCTATTTGCCTCTTACAGAACACTGTTAGCTGACCTGGAAAATGTGACATATAATTGTCACTAATGTCTGTTTTTATCTTTTCAGCAAATGACATTGGCATGCTACCGGTTAACATGTGCCCCAAAAGGACACGGGCACTTCACCTTCAAAAGGAAAAAGGATGAGGACAGACATAATATGAACGAGCATTCTACGGACAAACTGCAAGTGAATTGAAAAGATGCGCAATTGCGCATACCAGAAAGCTTGCTTCGCTGTCAGTTTTGTCCCTTGTGCTTAACTCCCTAGCCTCTTCTTCCTTCAAGACCTGTACCAACAAGAGCTTCTAAGTCAGAATGGAGGTGAAAAACTTTTCTTTTTTATGCTTTATTAGTTGAAAACTATATAACAAAAAGATATTCAGTGAATGTAAAAGACAAAATAAAGATAAGCATAAAAATAAACAATCATTACTTCCTTAATTGATACTTGCTTTGTACATCAATTTGGAATTGAATTTGACCTGACCTCCGATCATTCCATTCTGTTCTCAAAATAAATTCCTTGAATATGCACTTAACTTTATTTTCTCCATGTTGTATAGCTTACTTTAATTTTTGAAAAATTATCCTGTTTGCACACAGAAGTTCAAGCTCTGCCAACAGATTAATATTTTGACAACGTTCTTTTACATAGATTCTATATATGTCCCACTCTCTGATAATTGTTTTCATCTGTAACATCTCAAAGCCTTGCGGATAATCTCGCCAGTTCAGCGTACTCTCTTAATTTATTTTTCCAGTCTGAGTTGGATGGGATAGCCTCTCCCTTCCTACCTTTTCAATTAAAATTCTGTTGGCAACTGTGGCATACATAAAAACTCTCCTGGACTTTTTTGGATTTTCATTACCCATAATTCCTAGCAGGAAGGCTTTTTTGGGAAAGAATATTTAAACATTTTCTTAAGCTCGTTGTAAATCATTTCCCAGAACTGTCTATTATTTTTTACAGTTCCACCACATGTGTATCCATGTGCCTTCAGAAACTTCTCATAACAGTCTTCTAATGGTTCCAGGGGCATAATTTATGCCAAGGGGCATTAATAATAATAATAATAATAATAATAATAATAATAATAATAATAATTTTAAAATTAAATGTCGCCCATCTGGCTGGGTTTTCATAGCCCCTCTGGGCAGCTTACAACATATACAAAATCATAACCAAACATCAAACATTAAAAAATCCTATACAAGCAACAAACAAACCAATAAATCAACAATAACAATAACAACAATAAGAGTAACAACAACAACAACAACAACAACAACAACAATAACAACAATAATAAACAGATGAGGTTATTAAGACTTGCACCATTCAGAAAAGCTGTGTTGGATGCAACAGAGGCAGAGAATGTAACATTTGACTTACTGTGATAGGTTCATTTTCTACAGGAGATGGACAGGATATGTCCACCCCACTTGCCCCACTACTCAAGCCATATGTAAATTAGAAAATCTTACCAATGCAAGTGGAAGCACGGCTGAACCAGAAATAAATAAACAGCAAACTCAGAACAACAACCAAGGAAGGGTAAAAACATATAAAAGGAAGTAAAGGGTACAGGAAATAGTGAAGAGTATTCCAGAGAAAACATGAATCCTCCTGTCAGGACTTATGATCTCCCCCTCTCACACCAAGAGATGTCAGGCTGGTGGTTTTATAACATTCAGATTTATTTGTATTTACACAGTAGCTCAGTGTGAGCACACAGCTCAATCTTCCACACTCGATGGGCCAGTTGAGCCCTCTGGAGGGTGGTCTCTTTTCCAACAGGAAATACGTCATCAGTTGCTCCTCCTTTTGTGGGCTTGACGCCAAGCCTGAACTCTGCCCAACCTCCTCCTACTACAGGGAAACTCCAGAGCAGATAGTCCAGTTTGGCCCTCCTCCCCTGAGAATGTGTCTGAAAGCTGAGGCCCCTCTGCCTGCCTCACGCTGTCCTGGGAATTTACTACCTGCATTCCAGGACTGGGGAGGCTCGCTTCACTCTCTGCATGTGAAGAAAGCAAACCTTCATCTCTTTCTGCTTGCCACCCCCCTTGGTCCTCGGAGCCCTTGCTGTCACTCTGGGAAAGAACATTCCTGACACCTCCCTTCTGCCCCCTATAGGAACCCCCTCAAATAACTATGAACATGCCCTTGATAGGAGAGAATCTAAAAGGATGCTCTGAACAATTACCCCCCACCCAGCTTGGGAACTCACACTTCTGCCAAAGATTCCCTTCCTTGCCTGCAGAAAATGAACCTATGACCAACATTACATTTCTCTGCAGTGGATTGAAGGGCTCCATGGATGGCATCTACCCACTGAGAACAGGAAAGTAAGAGTCACAGTGACCCAACTAAGTGGGACTGCCTGTCATATCCATATACCCCCATATCTGCACCACTTTCTGAAGCATTTGCTGACCAATAGGGGCATCACCTGAGGAACAGGTGTTTAATCTATGTTTGACAAATGTGGAAAGAAGAGGCCACACTGACACCTGAAAAATATATCCCAGAGGGGCATTGGTGGCAAAGGCAGAAAAAGCAGTCCTGGTGGTGTGAACAGTCACAAAACCAACCAGATGGGAACCAGAAGCCTCATAGCATTGAAAAGTACTGAGAAAAGACCCAAACAGCCATCAATAGTAGAGCTTGCCCAGGACCCCTATACACACTGTCCAGGCTTGCGTCCCGGAGAGGTCACTTTGATGCTGCCAACATAGCAGTTTGACTTCACCCTCAGAGGTGCACTCTATTGTACAGTGGCACCTCAGGTTAAGAACTTAATTCGTTCGGGAGGTCCTTTCTTAACCTGAAACTGTTCTTAACCTGAGGTACCACTTTAGCTAATGGGGCCTCCTACTGCCGCCATGCCACTGCTGCATGAATTTGTGGCACTTTGGTAGCCCTAGTCTTCTCTTGACTGCTTGGTTAGGTCTTGCCGTTCATGCATCTACCCCCCTCAACTCTCCTTCCTTCTCTCTCATTCTTTGGTCTCCAGCATTCTTAACTCTCATCTGCATACCCATGGAGACACATTTTCCCATTCTGAAAGGGCATTTGATACGTTTACTTTCAAAGGAAAGGCTACAAGTATGGTCCATTGCCTTCTTCTCCCATCCAATTTGGCAATGGTACCTTTTCTAGAAAGGAAAGTGACTCAGGAGGAAAGCTATGACTGAAAACAGATGTCTGAGCAAATGCAGAACATTTTGAATACACTTGGATCATGCCTGGCAGTCTTGTACTGAGGTCATAAGGGAGGTATGAGTACCCAACCCATTCATCAAGATATGGGCATTAGGCTGTATTTCATAAATCATTATGATAAAAGTCAACGTGATCTAATCTTTTGTAGGCAAGAACCTGCGCCATCAGATGCATGAAAGTACCTGATACTTTATCATGCCTATGAAGACCTTTCCTGCAATAAATACAGTTCTCAAGGTGCCACAAGACTCAGTGTTGTTTTAGCTGGAGCTGACTAAACCAAATGCTCTTCCGGATTTGATCACTTCAACAAATTCTCAGCAGCTAATGCCATGATACTGCAGACAGTACACCACAATGAAACTGATGTCCAAGGGATTCACTTACCTATTATGAGTTAAGGCCTGAAATATATAAGGAGTTAGAACTTCAGCCCTGATCAGAATCAAACCCCACTGAATTCTGATGGGATATAGTGAGTAGAATGTGGAACTTGGCCTCCTCAGCCTTGAAACTCACTGGGCAAGTTTCTTTTTCCTCCTCAGCAAACCTACCTCAGAGAATTGTAAGGATTGCCTGAGCAATACTACTGATATATACCACTATGAGGAAATCCATAGTTGATTTCAGCTAATATATAAAAGATTACAGCTTACATCAGTCTAAAGGTAATAAGCCCGAGGAAGTAGATTGTGGATCATGGCTCTTAAACAACAAATGTCCATATCACAGAAGCACTGGAATTAGTTCATTCAGCGGAGATTTTTAGATATTACTCCTAAGCATTTCTTTAATAATAGCTTAAAAGTTAAAAACAACCAACAACCAAAGATGAGATAAAGAAGTGTGTTTTTTTAAGCACACATCACAAAGACACGTGACCGCATCAAATCTGTTGATGAGAACATTTTGATCTCACAGTGCAATAGTATGAACAATATAATGGCATAACTTTTCAGCTGAGATCTAAGTGGAGTGGAGTGTATATAATCTTAATAGAAGATTTTGACACGTTCTATTAAGTAGCATAATATTATAATTTATCAGGTCATCATCTTGTTTCAATAGCTCCAGCTAATGGAAATGTTTTGTATTGAGGCTTTCAGGGGAATTGAATCCTTAATAAGATGAAAATTACTTCTGAACATGAGTAATAGTAACTTATGGCCCAGTCTTGTAAACCAGCACATCAGCAAGTATGTGCTCTGGATGGGGCACAGCAACTGTTACAACATCATATTTTATTAAAGCTGTGTTCACATAGGAGAATGATAATAATGTGAAGTCCTTCTAAAACTGTACTCTATTTCAGGGAACATCACATATTTGCACTTTTCACATTTTTCTCATTGTTCCTTTTTCTATTTAGAGTTCTCTCTTTTTCTTTTTGTAACACTTAAAAAAAAAGATGTGGCATGAAATGCTAAAGAACAGCCATTCAAAATCTCAGCCATATGGACAAAATTGGCCCCGTTGAACTCCCCCAAAGTCCTCTTCCTGCTGTTCTTTATTCTGGCATCTTCAAGAGTTAAACAATCTACAGCGAGTTTCCATAAGATGCACTGGCATGGCAAGTGTGTTTTGGAGAGGAGGGTGGAAGAAGTCCAGGAAGCCCCCTTGCCAGCCCCGCTGTCTGAGCGACACTCCTACCAGCAAGCAGCCAATCAGAGCTTATCTGAATCCACAAGGGTTGCAAGTTTGTAGAGGGAAAAGGGCATCCGTTGTTTTCCTGCCCAGAACATTCTCACCTGGCTAGCTTCCACTAAGACTTTTGTGTGTTCAGTAAAATGTGCATACAAAGACTTCAAACCTTCATGCTCAGAAGTGCAAGTTCTTGCGTGACACACCCGCCCCTCCACAATATTTTAGCACCAGGATGTTCAGGCAAATTATTATCCCTAAAGAGTCAAAATAGGGGGCGTGAGGGTGGGGGGAGAGAAGGGTCTACATGGGGAAGAGGAACAGAAACTTCATGCATGCATACAGAAGGGGTCAGGATAAATTAATGTGAACATACTTGAGGGAAAGGTTATAGCTCAGTGGTAGCAAACACATGTTTCATGCAAAAGGTTTCACTTTCAGTCCCTGAGATTTTCACACAGGGGAAAGAATCCCATCTGAAACCCTGCAGACACATTGCCAGTCACTGTAGTGTAGACAATACCAAACTAGACAGTCCAATGGTCTGACTCAGTATAAGGCAACTTATTGTGTACTCTGCACATGCATTTTCAATGCTGTGTCTCCCTGGTCAAATTAAAATTGGCAGTACAGTTCCATCACACACACATTTGCAGGGATGCTGTGCCTGACTAAAGTGTTATAAACACTGTGAACATCCTATTATACCAGATTGTTACAGCAGTTTTGTCACAGATACATGGCTTAATCAATGCTTTTAAAGGAAAATGCTCCAGAATGAAGCCTAGGAACTAGGTGCGGGGAAGAATTTCATTTGCTCTGCACTTTAACCAACCTAACTGGCAGTTCCAACCCATGAACCGAAACACAGCTACCCTTTGAAATTATAACTTCTCAAATTTTTGGGGTGAAAAAGATGCATGCAAAGTGTATATTAGGGAAATGTGCACAATATTTTTTTTAGTGAAATTATAAATATATGAGGAGAAATTGCTTGCAAAAGGTATACACAATTTTATGTACAGAAATGGACATATTGATTGAAGTGCATAGGACCAGGTTAACTGAAAGACCACCTTATCTCTCATACTCCCTGTTAGTCACTGTGCTGTGCAAGAGAGTATCTCCTTGAAATCCGCCAATATCAGAAGCTTGCTACATAGTAAATTGGAACACAGCTTTCAGTGAGGCTGCTCCTGGTTTGTGGAACAACACACACACACACACAAACACACACACGTGCCTACACTTTGTACTTTCTAAGAACAATCAAATATGTTTTTGTTTTTGCATTCTTTTCCAGCTGGATTCGAGGGTATCTGATTTAAATGTTCATTTCGTATTGTTTTTAAATCTTTGCTGGAAGAGGACTGTTCTGTTTACAGAACTGTTTTTAGCTGTCTTTATTATACGTTTGTAAATTGCTTCGAGACACATGTAAAATGGTGATTCACTGATAATGATGGTGGTGTGGACCTTTTTTTTTCCCCTAATGCAAATTAACCTGCAAATGAGAACTGAGATGAAAACAAGAAATGTAAGGAAACAAAAACCGGCATATTCATTCACCCTCACTGGGAATCTTAATGGGAATTTTATAAGCTATCATCATAAATTGAGGATATCAAGTGTGTTAAAGACAAAAGATCTTTCCAATATTGTTTTGGCGCTTTCATTTCCCCCACGCTTTATTTACCACAATGTTTCTTTTTTCTGAATACATTCAGGCTTTGGGTTTTGTGAGTTTATAAATGAGAAAGCCAAGCAATACGGAGCAGCCTGATGTTTAAGACGCTGACGTGAGCAGAAGATTGGGAGTGAGGGCTTTCAGTTTTGCAATTACACAGCCTAGCCTTTGAGCTCTTTCACATGGTCTCCTTTTTTTATCAGCTGACTTCGTCTACCTTATTTAAAGACCAGATCTCTGTTTAAGCAGCTGCTACCTCCATTCGCCAGCCCATGCAGTTCTTTTAATTAAATATTTGCCGCTGTGCCTTTTCTCCCCTGAACATCTTTGTGGACAGCATTTATTCTTGTGAACATAACAGGTCTGTTAAGAGCCTTCTGTCTTTGCCTTAAGGGCCCCTCACTTTGCAGGCTGGCAATGTCTCCATTAGGGTTGATGTCATTATGTGAAGTACAGCATTTGTTACGGCAGCCCATCTTCGCAAAGGAGGAGGAATGTGCGCATTTAATAATCGCAAAGGGCTCATGCATCATGAAGCACTAATTAATTATTATTACAATTCAGTTAATGCTCTGCATTTGCATGTCTTTTTACTGAGAAAACAGTCTCTCTTGTAGGGTTGCCACCTTTCCCAGAAGAGGGCAGGACCCAACCCATGTTGTTCTCCATAGAAGCAACTCTAAACATGCATTGTTTGCAATGGGGCTGGGGAGGAACCAGTGCCAAACCAATCTACCCAAGTTTCCTGCTCCTAGCATAAGCACCAAGATATGGCATCTTGAGGAAATGGCAATGGAATGTGAAAGAACAAAAGATACAGGCCTAGAAAGGATGGCATTCATGGTTGCTTGGGGAATTAAATACCCAGGCATCTTAGAGATGCAATCAAGTTTTTACATTTTAAATTGGTATGCTGTGGTCTCCAGTGCCTGTAATTTTGATTGCCAATTAGGAAGTCTAAGGATCATTGGATTCCATATTCATTTCTACTGTCCTCAACCTTTGAATGTACCTCTCAGTTCCACAGCATAAATCCAGCTAGATGGGTACCATTATTATTAATTCTATCCACCACCTTTTGCCCATGGAGGTTATGGGGCTACATGGGCTAACCCTGCCTTCAAGATCAGGGTGTACAGCAGCAATGCTCCCTGCTGCTCTCAGCAGCAGACATGCTCCATCGCAATCAGCACATTGAGCCACTGTGTGAAGGTAGTCTCCAAGCATACTGATGTGAATGTGAGTATATACATATATATATATATGCATGCACAAGGGGGGGAGATAATGATTAGACCAAATGTGCAGATAGCAGGGGGTTGTGGCTGCCGCATGCCTTGGCAGCGTGGGTGGGAATATCCCACACTACCCATACATTCTTTCAATGTATGGGGGAATCATCTGAACTATTATAAAAATGAGCATTTAAGGATGAAACGACACACACACACACACACACACAGAGAGAGAGAGAGAGAGAGAGAGAGAGATTTACAACTCCACCCTGCCCCGCCACATGAGAAGATAAACAGATAATTAGATCCTAGATGAATAAGCATGTTTTTCATCTGGCACATAAAGACAGTGATAGCAAGGCAATACTGGAAAGGAACACCATTTTCATGTTCCTACACATCCACACATCCACAGAGAAGGTGTTCAGATCCTTACAGAAGATCCTCACAGAGCAGATGAAGAGAATTTCCACAGGATGGATGGGTTTCCATGTGGTTACAGTGTAGACCATGGAGATAAGTTGTGCTTCAGCATATGCTCCTTTTATTTGCAGTGGGTGGCTTTAGTTATGCTGCCCCCTTCAAGGAGCAGGAGTTCTAGTTTTCTTTAACAGAGTTTTCATGGTGAACTAGCATTGAAAATCAGACAGTATCACACTGTTGTAGCATGGGATCAAGCCTCCTCTGAAGTAATGTTCTACTAAGCTAAAAATAATAATTAGTGGGGGGGGGCTTATAGCCTTTGTCAATCAAGCCCCAGAAATTGGAAAAAGGGTCATGCATGCATTTCACACACCAAGTGCCTTTTCTGGTTTTGTAGAAGAAGCTGAATTAAATTATGCATTTAATAATAATAATAAATTAAAATTTTTATTTATACCCCGCCCTTCCCAGCCAAAAACTGGGCTCAGGGCGGCTAACACTAACTAAAATCACAGCAAAAACAGAAAAACAATTTATGTTTACAGCAGTAACATATTTTCTACGCAATATAGTCTACAGATAAGAGTCAGACAACTCTTTGGTACTGCTATTTCTCAACCTTAGAAGAGGTCAAGTCCAGCTGAGAATATCATTGGTGGTCATTCTCATAGGAAGTGCATAATTACTCTGACATCCTTTATAGAATTGGGAAGAACTGGAAGGTTCCCAATTCCCAAGCTGAGACAGGGCTCAGAAGACTAGCCTATAGAAGCATATAACCTATTATCACATAGGGTACAGAATGCCTCAAAACCTGGCACTTTCCATTTAAATCCACTCAACCATTACTTTATTTTATAGGGCATAAATATCTAAGCAATTGCATTATGATCTTGTGACGAAGTCATGAAAAAGAAAGTTTTGTAGTAATTATATGCCCAGAGGATTTCATAATATTCTATAATTAGTGGTTAAGTCAGTAAATTATACCTCATTTAATTTGCAATTGTTCCATCTCATGGAAACAATTCAGCTTAAATCACAGCTATAATCATATAATATGCCACTGTACAATGGCAAACCTGTAAAACAATTACTCTGCATCAAAGCCATCGCTTGTTACAAAATCATTTTCTCCTTTCTTTTACAGAAATGAAAGGAGGATTGCTAAAGGTTTGGGGAAACATTTTTTAAAAACATTTTTTCTCGTATGTCTGCTAGAATCCACTCATTCAATAGAATGTAGTGGAAGGCTGATGGAAAATGGTTAGTTTCAAAGAAAATGAGAATTTACTCACGGAATGCAGCTTCCACTATTGAAACCATTTCATGGCTTTCCCCCCTTTCTTCATTAGAGAACCAGCTTTTTAAAAACAAACAAACAAAAAACTGATCTGCTTAGTTATAGGGTGAAAAGTCTATACTGCACTGTTTGGTTTGAAACATGGGAAGGATAAATGTATAAGCTAAGCGAAGGAATGCAGATTTACTGCTTAAAAGTAATATGTGGCCAGCCAGCAAAAGTAGGATTCTTCCCGCAAGCATATGTTACTAAAGCTATTGGTCTAGCTCAAAGCTCATTAAGCTCTTTGGCCATCAGTTAGACAAAACATAAGCCCTATGCTATGGCTTGTTCATCTGTTGTCAAAATCTAAGTAAGTATAGCATGCTTAGACGTTGTTAAATGCTGTAAACAAAATTTTGTCAAGCTGTATAACATTGGGAGAATGCCTTCGTGGTGTTGGCTTTATCAGAAGGACATGTTGTTGTTGTATACTTTCCATTACTACTACTGTCATCAATTTACTGGATACCTTTCACAATCAATGGATGCAAAGGATGTCAGGCAGACATTATCAGAGGCTTATGTCGGGTAGGGTAAACGATATCCACGCATGGCATGGAGAAAGTGGAAAGAGAGAAAAGTTTTTTTTCTCCCTCTTGCAGAACAGTAGGATCCTGTGAAACGAAGTGTTGGAAAATTCAAGATGGAGAAAAGAAAGCACTTCTTTGTGCAACACATAAATCTATGCAACTTGCTCCCCCAAGAGGCAGTGAAGGCCACCAACTTGGGTAGCTTTAAAAGAAAATTTGACAAATTCGTCAAAGGGTTGGCCTATCAATAGCTACCAGCCATGTTGGCTATGTTTGACCTCCACAGTTGGAGGCAGTAATGTTTCTCAATACCAGTTGCTGGAAACCATAGGAGGGGAGAGTGTTGTTGTCCTTGGGTCCCTCTTGTTGGTTTCTCACAACTGTGAGAACAGGATGCTCAACACAGTGGGCCATTGGCTTGATCCAGCAGGCTCTTGTTTTCTTAAAAATAGCACTGTCAGAATCTAAAGGCCAAATCAGACGTGGCACCAATCCACAACTGTGTTAATGGTATCACATCTAGTTTGCTCCTAAATCTATGGGCGAAGGATGAGAAGCAGAGCTTCAGAATCCAGCTTCTACCTGTACTTCATAAATAGCAAGATGAAAACCATAAAAGCAGGATCTTGGCTTGATCCATGGCTTCATCATGCAAGTGCAGAAACCATTTGTGCAAATGTCCCATGAAGATAAACACATTGCCATTAAACCATGCAAATGCATGGTGAAGTCTGTCCTGCCACAGGTTCACCAATTCACCACCTAGTGTAAACCTGAACGGAATCTGACAGCATCTGTAGCCTTTGCGCAGGTTTTCTTTTGCATTAAGCTGGTCACAACAGTCTCCACGAAGGATAAATTGTGATCCTTTCCCTTGATTGCATTCCCCTAATGCTGATGTAAAGTATATTAACATGATGCAATTTTAATGTTGACCTAGTTTTTTAATCTTGCCGTTACGATTTAAGTCATGTTATACAGAAAGAGAGAAAAGAACTGTGGTTTTGCTGGAAAATGTTGGAGGTTTTGCTTAGGTATATGAAATTGATAAGCACACATCCAAGCTCCAGAAAAGTCAAAGGTTTTTTACATGCATGTGCATCTTCCTATCCTCTATCCAGGCAAGTAACAGTCATTATTACAGTTCAATGACACTTTCCAGCAAAGCAAAAGCAGTCAAGAAGGGTGCAGAGCAGGACTAGTGAGGAATATTGTCTAGGAAGGAGGGATGGCCTAGCATGAGTTTCACAGGCCAGATAGAGTAGACTGGCGTACTTGACCCACAGGCCTGAGATTTCCTACCACTGAGATACAGTCTCATCTCAAAACTCAGTTAATCTGAGTTCAAGTCCTTATCAAGCTGTAGAGGCACAGATTTATTCCATTTATTATCCTGCCCTTCTTCCAAGGAGCTCAGAGTAGTATGGTTCTACTTTCCCCCAATCTATCCTCACAGCAACCCAGTGAAGTACATTAAGCTGAGAGAAGGTGACTGGCTCAAGGTCACCTTGTAGGCTTTGTGGCTGATTTGGGGTTTGAATGTTATGTAGTGAAGATGTTATATCAGTCATTGTAGCTCTTATGGAAAAGAGCTATATGTCTATGTAGAATATGTCTATGTAAAGTAAACCCACAAAAGCAGAGGGTATTCCTATACTTGTATCCATCTTGGAACCTCTCCTTACAACAAAGAATTCTTCAAAGGCACAGTTCCTGACTGAACTGAGAGTAGGGTGGCAGCTATATGTCTTACTTTATAGAGGACAGTTCTCTAACTGAAGGGTTGTCAGAAGCCAATTCTGTAGCTGAAGGGGTCCCCTCTTCAAAGGGTTGCCGAATCTAAGCTGTGATTAAAAAGGGGAGAGCAGGGGACTTGATATTGCCCCTCAACAGTTAGCACTGAGCAGGCATGCAGGTCACCAGATTATAGTCCTCCCTCCCACTGTGGTGAGATGTATTGTATTTCTGTTTAAATTATAGTAATTATTTCCAAGTCTCAATCTATACCTATAAATCAGCTTGTGAAAATTTGAGGCAAATCTGTGCCTTCCTTTGTTCTCCTTTGCTTTCTGTGATGCTTCCTACTGGCCATGCATAAATTGCCACCCTAGCTAAGAGGTCATATGCTTGTACATTCATTTCAGACAATGAAAACAGTTTAGGTCAGTTAGGTTAGAGGTGTGCCTTATGCCACCATCCCTCACCCTCAACCCAGGTGTGCAACTTCTACAAAGGCAGTGTTTGCAATAGCCTAGGCTGTAAGCAATAAACATCAAATGTAGAGTGACCAACTGGAGCTTGCATATCACACAGCCTGTTTCGTATCTATAACGGGGACACCTTCATTTTCCATTATAATTCTCATTAGAGTGCTGCAAGTATAGAATGAGGCAAAAGCAGTGGTACATCTGGCTCATTTCAGTCACAGTCCATAGTAGATCTCATGCCAGTAGGCCAGGGGTCAGCAAACTTTTTCAGCAGGGCGCCGGTCCACTGTCCCTCAGACCTTGTGGGGGGGCCAGACTATATTTTGAAAAAAATAATAATGAACGAATTCCTATGCCCCACAAATAACCCAGAGATGCATTTTAAATAAAAGCACACATTATACTCATGTAAAAACACCAGACAGATCCCACAAATACTCCAGAGATGGATTTTAAATAAAAGCACACATTCTACTCATGTAAAAACACCAGACAGATCCCACAAATACTCCAGAGATGGATTTTAAATAAAAGGACACATTCTACTCATGTAAAAACATGCTGATTCACAGACTGTCCGAGGGCCGGATTTAGAAGGCAATTGGGCCGGATCCAGCCCCAGGGCCTTAGTTTACCTACCCATGCAGTAGGCCATCTTTCTTCACCTGTGGAAACTGGGCTGGTTCACAGAACACTTCGGCCTCAGCTCATGGTTAGCAAGGAGAGAGCTTAACCATGAGTCCAGGTTTGGATGACACACAAAGTTAGCAGTGAAGAACCTCTGGCTTATGGGCCAAATGAAACCAGCAGCAGTCCTAATGTGGCCCGTGAAGATGTTTTCCTAAAACATGACCACCTGCTCCAGTGGGAGGCAGATAGAGAGGAATGGCTGCCTCCATTTTGAAGTCCCTTCACAAGCAATTTCTGCTGAAACCACTTGGAAATGGGATTTCAAAGGCAACATCCCTCATTGCCTATCAACTGATGGGCCATGAGGGACTCTGAAATCTGTTTGCAACTGGTCTCAATAGAAACCACTTGGAAGTGGACTTCAAAGGCAATGTCTCTTCAAAGCACTGTCACTTTGAACACCCTTTGGAAGCTGTTTTATTGGAATGACATCTGGTGATTGATGTCTGTTGGGCATTACAGTATAACAATTCCAGGCGATCAACAGGTGACTCACTGGTCAAATGTGTGTATTTATTTGTGGGGATTAAGATCTGGCCCACTGGCCAGATCCAGTTCCTGGAGGGCTGGCCCACCCATGAGAAACCGCCTTGGGTGGTAGGATGCACAGGGGCAACAGTTCATGGTGTAGTTACTCCCCACCTGTTCCTGATGTCAATCTTCACTCCCCCTTTCTTCACCGGTAGTGAGAGGGGCTCCATTTTGTGATTTGCCTCAGGTGCCAAAATGTGTTGGGCCATCCCTGAGTTCCCCACTCCTGCACTAAGCCAAATCTTAGCTCCTCTCCTGGAGATGGCCTGTTCATGTCTCAATAAGCTATAGTTTACTTTAACTTGTACTAACCTGGGACTATGCTGCATGAGTAAACTACGCTGAAGTCAGTGAAGTAACAGTTTGCTAGAACACAACCAAACAAAGGACTGCAGTCTACATTCATTATAGAAACAATTAACATTTAAAATTTGCATATGCACTCTCCAGCTTGCTGCTTTTCCAGTACATAATTACTGAGTATCCTCCATGGGAAACATAAATCTTTTTTCTACAAGCTCTTTTTAATTTTTTTTTTATTGCACAGTTCCTAGCTTCACGAAACACCGCCCTACTTTAGCTTACGAAATCTGTGCTAAGAAATCACACAGATTCTCTGGGCAATATATGCATGAATGATGCACAAGAGCTTTAGGAATATTTAACCCTCTTTTTAGGGGCTTATTACTGGAGTTCTTATTCAGGCAAAACTCTCCTGGGCATAAACAAATAAGATTAGACACCACTTAAGAAAACATATATTTTACTTTCGCTGCTTGTGGTGTTTGATATCTCTTGTTTCATAGAGATCTTTAAATAGGATAATTTGGTATTTTGGATATCTATGACTCATTAGGCACCAGATACATCAAGGAGACTCGCTCCTGGCCTCAACCTGCTAGCAATGCCTCTTCAAATAAATTGGAGTTCTGGAGCCTTATTTGCCCCTACGGGTTCCCATTGTTGCGCCCGGTGAGAAAACATAGAAGCAGAAAAGACCTGAGGCTTCTGGCTTCAGAGAGAGAAAGATTTAATTTCTGCATGCAGAGGTACTTCGGTGTTTAGATAGCCAAGCAAGTACAAAACTAGTCAAATTTCAGACAGTTCTTATAGACAGTTCTCTGGCTCTCTTCCCACCCCAGAAAACTTCCTCTTGTCCATATAAGGAACATTTCCTGTTGTACATTTCCTGTTATACATATAAGGCAAAGGACATATAAGGCAAAAGAACATTTAGCCAGAGTTGGTTCATGCGCACTCCAGCAAGGCCATCCTATCTCTTGACCTAGACAACAGTTCCTCTCAATGAAGGACAGCTACAGTACTCTCTGCGTAAGGTCTACTGTTATCTCCAGACACTTAGTAAGGCAAAGCTTGCCAGAGAGAAGTACAATGCAGATCAAAGTTCACAGCTTTACAGAGCAGTTTCATACAGAAAAGCTTAACAGGGGCACTTTTATACTTAATACATTCACTGGACTAACAATACATTCAGGTGAATATATAGGTTAGCTAATTAACTCCTTCCAGTTCTTGTTATTAAATATACCAAGAAAAAAAGTGCACCAAGAACTCTGGCCAGTAAATTTCAATGGTGGGAATAAATCCTACTCACAAGTCCAAAATCAAACAAAAGTATGTATTCTGAAAAGAATTACAAACTTAAGCAAAGAATGCAAACTTTAACAAACAATACAGCTTCAAACTCACAATGATATGTGTGGCACAACAATTTGTTACAGTATAAGAATACAGTATAAGTAACAACAAATTCATTTTAGTCCATACTCAGAATGGCCGTTTCATGTATTGAGCTGAAGTTAAGAGTCGATTCTGGGTCAAGAAGCAGGACAGGGCCCTGTTTTGATGTGGACACCTTCGTCAGCTACTTTTGGAGGGGTTGTGTTGATTTGTAGAACTCGTATGAATATATATTGTAATTTCTATGATGTAGCAACTAGGTGTGGATTGATCAATGTGTATCTCAAACTTTCCAGAATACATATTTTGTTTGATTTTTGACTTGTGAGTAGGATTTATTCCCACCATTAAAATTTACTGGCCAGAGTTCTTGGTGCACTTTTTTCTTAGCAATGCCTATTCAGACACCACACAAGCCCTCCCTAGTCATTATTCATGCATTCCAAAAGCAGCATGGAATGCAAGGAGAGGAAAGCATCATGCAGGCAGCTCCACCCCCAAGTGCACATACATAGAATGTGTGTCCCAGCAGGAACAACACACATGCCCTGGGAGGGCTCTTTCTATTTGACTGGGAATTGAAACATAGAGTTTTGATTGCATGCAGCCCTGTCTTTAGCATATGCGCCACCGGGGTGCAAAGATCCGCCCAGCGCCCCCAAATTTAGTTTAGCCCCTAAATTAACTTTTATTATTCTTATGTCAGACACCACGCTTACGCCTTATATCTTGTGAATGACAAGCGCCGTCGTTGAGTCTGACAAGCGCTTCCATTGTGAATGACAAGTGTGGCACGTCTTTGGTAAATGAGCACACAAAGTCAAAAGACCTTTAGTGAAACAGTAGGTATACATTTCGGTAATACCTAGGTATATATGCATTTTGTTTTTTCTAGCTTGATCATAACAGGTAGATAGTTAAGAGCTTAGGCAGCTTCAGCAGTGGGTACCTGGCACCCACCAGAATTCAGCGCCTGGGTGCTCTGCACCCCTTGCACCCCTGGGTAAAGACGGCCCTGATTGCATGAAGAGCATGTGCACAGCTGTACCTGTGGGACTTTCTACAGATGTTTAATGAACTTACGTAGGTCACAGGGACAAGTCTGCTCGTTCTCCTGAGTGCATTTAGTTAGAATACCTGGAATTATTTCATGTACTGGAGATCGTTCATCAGTTCCTAACACCAGGAAGTGAAAGACATTAGCTATGCCTGTTTTGGAACCCTGAATATGGCAAGGGTTTTGTTTCTCCCTTCTAAGCACACTCTCAGAAATGCACAATCAGAAGGTGCAGAAAACTGATTATTTTCCTGCCCAAATCAAGAGGTTCTTGATCGGAAGCCTAAATTGATTATGGGCAGATGGGAAAGCTCATGAAATCTACTCAAGTACATGCCTCATTGTAGAGCTCTGCCACAACACTACTCAGGAGTAATTCGTTTCATGCAGGAGAAGTTTCATATAGGTTGTGCTGAAAAAATACTCGTGCACTTAGCTTTTTAGCTCTTGTAAATAATAATCTGCTGTCTTGGAGACATATCTGGAAAAGCTTCTCTCAATGAAAGAAAGATCAAAGAATTATATTTTCTACTAAGCAGCACACCTTTTAAGAGTCCACGTCCCATTCAAGCTAAAAAGGCTAATCAGAAAAGTGGAATAACCTCCCTTTGCTCCCACATAATACTGATTATTTTAAGCCATAATACAAAATAAAGAGCTTTACATCTTCTCTAGTTTGCCACTCAACAGCTTACTGTTCTTTATCTGATTAACAGCTCACAAATGTAGCACAAACTCAGCACCAAACCTCTTATAGCGTTCCATTCTGACCATATAATTTCAATGCTGGAAATTTTTTTGCTTATTCAAATGCACCAGTCATATTCCAATGAATATGGCACACTCTGGGGACACACATTCTCAAATAGGTGGGAGAGCAAGAGATAGAACATCACTGAAGCTGTTGATTGATGTGACTATTTTTAACAAGCGAAAACTTACCGGTAATCTACTATAGCATAAGGCCAACTATAATAGACCAAAAAGCTCAATAAATGCCTTTCATTGGCTAAGGGCTTTCTCCAGCTTCATGATACCTGATGATGTCAAAAACTTAGGGCCACGATGTACGTACATCTCAGGAAATCATGAGAAAGGATTCATGAACAATTTACATTATCTTCCCCTCACTGGATGAATGAAGGATATACCTTCAAAAGTGTGAGAAGAAGTAGTGCAACTCATCCAAGCTTCTCTCCCCCCCCTTATTTCTCTGGTACAAAATGTCTCAGAGATGTGGGTTTTAAAATAAAGTGTTGTGTGGTTGTAGAAATAGTGCAGTGGTCTGAATGCTAAGACTCTGGTGGTATATTGGTGCCGTGAGCATAATAGAGCCCTATAAAACCACACATTTTGCATGAGGTGGGATAGATCCAGGCCTTGGCTGCATAATTACACAACGGTAGATGGGGTTTTCCAACTTTTCCAGTATTGTTTTGATAATGTCTTTGGGTAAATGATGGTTCTTTATTCCTACACTGTAGCTTTAGCATGTAATGGAATAAGAATTCTGAATTATAGTAATCTGGCTATACATATCCACACACACACACACACACACACACACACAGCGCCTTTGGGGCACTGCCACTAGCCTCCAGCTAAAAGCTTTAGAAGCAGAAAAGATAAGACTGGTATCCTCAAAGGGAAACATTAAGTTTCTTTCAATTCCTCCCTGCACCCTGGAGTTGCCAACCCTCTCTCCAGATTTTTCCTCCCTGCATATCTCAACGAGATCTTTAGGAATGTGCCATTTCTAACATACTTGAAAGAAACAAGGTACTAAGCTCTCTCTCTCTTTTTTTAAAAAGCAGAATAATAAGATGATTTCGTTAATATAATTACCATTTTAAGCTAATTCTTCGTATTTTTAAAGAAAACGCACTCATTCTTCCTATCTTATTTTATACGTTCCCACTAATGTTTCCAGCGTGTAAGCCCATTACAATCAAAGATATGAGAAACTGCTTATCTTTGTCACCTTATTTATATATGCACAGGCGTGTAATTCCAGAATACATTAACTCGAATGATAGTCATTTATGTTAATGCCTCATCGAATTACAGTAGTCTTAAAGTGTTTCATAATATTGCATCCCCACCCCCCAAAGAAGGGTATTCAGAAGCAAAACTCTACGGGAACCTGGTGTAAAAACCTTCCATTTCTTCTGTCCAAAAGAGAAAATCAAGAAACCACTTCTTTCTCTTGAACAAACTGGCTAACCACAAAACCCAAACACTTTGACCTAAACAATAAATCCTCATTTAAATGCTCTCTCTATGGACTTTGCTCTTTTAAATTGTATTTTTAATCAACTTGACACAATCATTAAGTGTCCTCTCTTTGTCATAAAGTATCTGAGTAGCCTCACATTTTTTCTCTCGTAGACCACTTCATCTCACACCAAAGTCAATGAGGAAGACAGCTGGAAATATGGAGATGGATATACTGCCCCTTGTAGTATGAGCCAGTATGGCTCCAGTGGGACTAGGAATGCTTTTCCAATATTATTCCATTTTTATCTTTTTTCCAGTTTTTTTCCATTTATCTGAGTAGTGTGTTAATTTCCTACCTACTCAAGCAAGGACCAATCCACACAAACTCTGTCAGCATACTTAGAATCTTGGCTGGATGGAAATGCTCTGCTGAAACCACACACACAGTGAAATGGTTGTTTGATGCTATAGTACAATCCATCATAAAGGTCCGAGTATTTGATGAAAACACCATCCCAAACAAGAGATTCACCACACAACACCTCAGCTAACATTTTCAGAATGCCAGTGTAGTCTTGTGAATTGTACCTTAATTTCACCCCCAAATGCAAAGTCTATTGAAGTCCTATGAGCAAGAGACCTGTTATATGTGTGTTTTCTTTGCAAACAATATTTCAACCTAAAATAGGATTTGACTGTTCCTTTTTATTTTGCATTTATGGTTGCTGTTCAGCTTTTAGCAATCTTGGATAAGACCAATTATCTAGATCCATTTCAATCTGGTTTCAGACCTCAACTTAACACTGAAACTGACCTTGGACCAAGAAGAAGGGAATGTGAGGTTATGCTCATCTTCCCATATCTCTTCCCCTCATGCCCCCTCCCCCCACTTTTTAGAATTATCTCTCTAGGTCAGAAATGGAACCATTGGAACATAGAGAACCTCACCACCAATCCAGATAGCCTGTCAAGAAGCATACTATAGTTGATGGGTAGCCCTTAGGACCCATTTCTCCTCTGTGGGGCACACACAAGTTTTCCATGCTGAGAAGAGATTGTTCTGATTTCTTCTGTAAATTTAATGTACAATGCAAAATAGGCTAGAGGTTACCATGCAAATAAGGCATCACAGAATAAATATCACAGTAGTATTTCTCTCTCTCTCTCTTTCTCTCTCATTAAAAAAATGGGTTTAAGAAAACCTAGTATTTTATATTCAGGTAGGTAGCCGTGTTGGTCTGACGCAGTTGAAATATAGGGAAAAAAATTGTCTAGTAGCACCTTAGAGACCAACTAAGTTTGTTCTTGGTATAAGCTTTTGTGTGCATGCACACTTCTTCAGTTACACTGAAACAGAAATCACCAGACCCTTATATATAGTGAGAGAGTGAGGAGGGGTATTTTTCAGAAGTGTAGTAGGAGATGGATGATTGGCTCAATGGGTATGGTAAACCTGTTGATGACTGTTAACGACTGCAATTAGTCCTACAGGAAAAAGGAAGAGATAGTTTGCAGATGATTAGCATATGTAATGAGACAGGAATCCAATATCTCTATTAAGACCAGCTCTCTCCACAGTTTTCAGTTTAGTGATAAGTTGTAATTCAGCAATTTCTCTTTCAACTTTGTTTCTGAAATTCTTTTGTAATAAGACAGCTGCTTTGAGATCCTGTACTGAATGTCCCGGGAGATTGAAGTGTTCTCCTAACTATTGTCAACAGGTACACTTCTGCAGATACACTGAAACAGAAGTCACCAGACCCTTATAGATAGTGAGAGAGTGGGGAGGGGTATTACTCAGAAGGGTGGTGGGAATGGGTGATAGGTGTGGAAAACCTGTTGACGACTGTTAACAACTTCAATTGGTCTTACATGAAAAGGCAAGGGGTGAGATAGCTAAAGATAGCTTTGTCATTTATAATGAGATAAGAATCCAATGTCTTTGTTCAGACCAGGTCTCTCCATGGTTTTAAGTTTGGTAAAGCGTGTTCTCCCATTGAAGAGAGCACGGGTTGCAGAAGGGTTAAAGGAGCAGCTCCAAGTTAATGGGAGGGGTTTTTGGGCTGGCCACAGCTAGGATTGGTCAAGGCAAGTTGCTGGGGAGTTTAGCATGTTGCTAGTGGTTTGAATGACAGTTCTTGCCTTTATAACTTAAGTTTGTGAAACTTTGGTTTCACTTTTGCGGTGTGCAACGGATCTCCCGCCCGCCCTCCCTAATTTGGGAACGGCGCTTTGCTGCTTGACCTTGCTATGCCTGTCACGGGGTTGTCTGCTTTGGAGCGGGAGCCTGGTAGGAATTTATCCGGTGGCTGATTGGCTTTTGTCACTGGTTTTGCCTACTGCGTAGCAAATCGTCACAACTTGTAAGGTTGGCGGTTAGGCATTGGTTATAAATTTGCTTGCACTAGGGGTCAGGATAGGCTGGGCCTGCCCCTAGTAACGCTGCTTCAGAGGTATGGAGAGGCTGGGCCTCCCTCTGAATGCGCGGGGCAGGGGTAGGAAATTGGATGGGCCTACCCCTGGAAAATAAGGGTATTCTGTTAAAAGAATCCAGGGACTCTTTCTGCTTTTGTCCATACCCACCTCAAGTGGTGGGAGGCTTGGGCCAAGCGGAGTCCTAGGGAGCATTTGGGGGAGAGGCCTGGGTCGTTGCCCGACTCCGCTTCTTCCTTAGGTGTTTACCCTTTTCTGACTTCGCCCTCAAAAGCGAATGTCAGCTGTCCCATGGCTGGGGGGACAGTAGTCGGAACCAATGCCTAAGCAACCACTCACATTGGCTGTATTTAAATAAAGTTGTGGCCAAAATTATGCCAAAAACCCAAACCAAAAATAACGTGTCATGACTGAATTATTGGGGGGAGCTGGGACGGTAACCTCGACATGCAATAAGTTGCAATTCAGTAACTTCTCTTTCCAGTCTATTTTTGAAATTCCCTTGTAGTAAGACAGCTACCGGTACTTTGAGATCTTGTATAGAATGTCCTGGGAGACTGAAATGTTCTCCTACTGGTTTCTCTGTCTTGTGATTCCTGATATCAGATTTATGTCCATTTATCCTTTGGCGTAGGGTTTGGCCTGTTTGTTCAATATAGAGAGCTGAAGGGCACTGCTGGCATTTGATTGGATACACAATGTTGGAAGATGAGCAATTAAATAGTCCTGAGATGGTATGTTTGATGTTGTTGGGGCCAGTAATGGTGTTGTCCGGGTGTATGTGGCAGCAGAGTTGGCATCTGGGTTTATTGCAGGCTCTGATACCAGTGTCCATGTTGAGTCCTGTTGTTGTATTATTGTGGGTGAGGAGTTGTTTAAGATTTAAGATTCTTTTTCGGTGTATCTAAAGAAGCGTGCATGCACACAAAAGCTCATACGAATAACAAACTTAGTTGGTCTCTAAGGTGCTACTGGACATTTTTTTATTATATATAAATATATATTTCTAGTATTTTATACTAATATATCTATTTTAGTACTGGAGGGAGAGGATTATATGCCAGGGTGGTTAGTTGAGGAAGCAAGCATCTGGAAAGGAGGAGGTGGAGCTTTGCTAAAATAGCTGTCGGTGTGATATTGGCCAAGACCCCTCTGGGACTAGATTTGTATGATAACAAATGAAAACAGTCTTTGTTATTCATAACTGATGTCTTTTCCTGAGCAGCATTCATAGGGGAAACATTACAACAGCTTTCAAACACACACACACACACACACACACACACACACACACACACTCTTTCCCTCTCGCTTCTGAGTACAGATGCTCATTTTTGGAAATGCCCATAGGCACTTAGCTATCTCCTCAAATAGGGAAAAGACGTGGAACATTCGTTGTTTGGAAGTGATGCTGTATTTTGGAAGCTCCGTGTCTTCAATAATAAATAACAGTACTTCAAAGACAAAGTCAACCAGCAAAATTTGAAGCTCATCCTGAATAGTAGTAGCTGAGTAGGTGATTCGTTGGGCAGTAACACAAATCCAAATATTCTTCCTGGACTGTTTTCAGGCGTTCTCGCATAAAGGGTTTTGTGCTTACAAACTGAAATGTTGCAATTTTTCTCTAGAGAGGAAACAAGGTAGTATTTGGCTGCAAGGTTTTGACACTGACAGAAAGAAAGCTTTTCCAAAGTGCCAGAGGATGAACAAAGAGGCTAGTGCACTGCTCAAATATCCTCAGTGTCTCAGAGACATATGTACGGCAAAATAGTCTTCTATAGCCATTAAATTGATGCATTGCAGCACTATGGACAATAAAAACGGCTATTCTTTCTGCCAAAAGATTAATTAACTCTCCTGCCCAGCACATGAACTAACTTGGACAGCGTGAGAACCATTTGGGGTGATTTAGCACTGGGAATGAGCTCATTACACTACAAAATGTATCCAACAATACAGATATTACAGTGGTATTCAGAACAACAAAGCTTTACTCTCATGATATTCCCTGCGCCTCTGCCTTTCTTGCAGTAAAGAACTGGCCAGCCAGGCACTTAATGAGAACGTGTCTGCTCTCCCCACCCCACCAACCTGGAAAGGCAGAAGCCTGGAGAGAAATCTCATAGGATGGGTATGATTGTAGTGAATATAAGGCTGCAGATTCATTTCACTAGGTACCTAAACACTGCTGCATTGATCAGGTGCAGAGATCTACAAAACACGTTTTCTGCTATTCTGCCTATGTTCTTGGATAGCCGCAGAAACTCCACGGAATATCTTGTGTTGCATTTAGGAGAAATGGCTGTAAACCAGTCAGCCCTCCACCTTCCCGCATACACCCAAGAACACTCATATAGCAAAAGGGACACGGATGGCATTGTGGTCTAAACCACTGAGCTGCTTGGGCTTGCTGATCAGAGGGCCAGTGGTTCAAATCCCTGTGATGGGGTGAGCTCCCGTTGCTCTGTCCCAGCTCCTGCCAACCTAGCAGTTGGAAAGCACGCCAGTGTGAGTAGATAAATAGGTACCACTGTGGCAGAAAGGTAAACGGTGTTTCCGTGCGCTCTGGTTTCCGTCATGGTGTCCCGTTGCACCAGAACTGGTTTAGACATGCTGGCCACATGACCTAGAAAGCTGTATGTGGACAAATGCTGGCTAGAACGGTTAGAGATTTTAAAACCCCAAATGGGTTTGTGTAAGATTTTCTGCACCCTCCTGTCACTTTTCTCCTTTGACTAGCTTTGTTAAAAACTGGCACACCTAGGCTCTGATATTTCTTTCCCAGACCATAATTTTCCAGACCATTTGGACAACAACCTCCAGGTATTCCAAATTAACTTAATTGTCTACAATTACCAGGGCAAGTTATTTAATATTTTTACACTGCAAGTAGGTAAGTATGAAGAGGGTCTCTTATGATTGAACAATCATTTTTATTAATTTTATTTATTTATTGAATTTATATACTGCCCTATACCCGGAGGTCTCAGGGCAGTTCACAGAACTAAAACAAAATATAAAATCACGAAATATATAATCAAAATTAAAAAACAACAACCCAATAACCCCCCCCCCATAACCACATTTTAAAAGGGCGTAGGATGTCAATCAAATCAACATCAAGGTGTATAATGAAGGTGCCAGGGAAACTTCCCTGGGGAAAGCATTCCACAGATGGGGAGCCACTGCAGAGAAGGCCCGTTCTCATGTTGCCTCCCTCCAGACCTCTCAAGAAGATGATCTCAGAGTCCAGGTAGATTCATATGGAAAGAGGAGGTCCTTGAGGTATTGCAGTCCTTAGCCATTTAAGGCTTTATAGGTCAAAACCGGCAGATTGGTCAAAACCAATTCAGAATGTATTTCAGTTAATAACAGGCTTAGTTAAAACATTAAACAGCCACATTTTGTTTTAAAATTGCAAAGCCTAAAGTATAAGACAAAACAATGGTCTACATGGTAAAAAGCGGGTAGAAAGAAGTTTTCATTCTGTATTCAGGACTGTATGACAACTAAATTAGTTATTCTGCTTGATAAGACTAGGACTATACAAAGCAGTCGAATTATTGAAGATGAAAAGCAATCACTATGCTGCAGTTAATGCATTCTAAGAAATGAATGCCTGGTTTTGTATGCTGCAGTGAAATAAATCTATACAAATCTTTAGAAAGCAATAGAAAATGTCTTCCATGTATGGAAAGAGAAATATGAAGATCGTTTGGCAAACTATATATATATATATATATAGCCATTTTTTTGTTCAGAAAATGAAACAAAATGGCAATTGCTCATTTCATTAATGGAATTTTATCATTTCTCTTAAACCAAAATTGATTAAAATCACAGAGTGCATGTCTCTCTCTTTCCTAATTACATTGGGTCTACAAAGTCTAGCATTACAGCTTACTTATCTTTAAATAAATAAATAAATGCATTGTTACTACCCAAAACCCACCTAAGGAACAAAATGAAAGCTTATATAACCATTGTAGAAGCAAAAAAAAAAAAGGGGGGGGAGAAAAAAGATACATGTAAAAAAAAGTCAAACACATTCACCTAATACTTCTGGTGTGGCCAGAAGCTGCCCCTATGGCATTCTATGAGCTGGACAATGATGAAGATGTGCTGCTCACATGAAACGTTTTGGTTTTTTTACACAGAAGAGAATGCATTGCTACTGTGGACTCAGCTATACAGCTGCAAATAAAACATTTTAAGTGTGTTTTAAGTGAAATATACAATGTGACACTAGATGGTGGTGGTGAGCCTTATGGAAAATTCAATATATTTTTTAAAAACGCTTTTAAAAAGCATTTTCAGAACGGTTTTTATATGTGTGTAGATTCCACCTGTGTCTCTGCATCTGCACTCTGCAGCTTCATAGAGTTAAGAATTGCAGCAGTGTGGGTGTTATGGACTAGTTGCCAGTCTCCTGAGGCCAAGCAGGATTTTTGGGGTGGGCACCCTGCTTTAGGGGCTCTGCTTTTTCACATTTTCCACACTGTTCAGCTAATTTGATTGGCACTCAAGGTGATACAGCTTGCTTGCCCGTTTGGCACTAATCTAGGCAGCTGCTGAAGCAGAGGGAGAAAAAACCCTAGGTTTAATGAGGTGGTATTGGGTATGGGGGACGTGGGTGGCACTGTGGGTTAAACCACAGAGCCTAGGGCTTGCCGATCAGAAGGTTGGCGGTTCGAATCCCTGCGACAGAGTGAGCTCCCATTGCTCGGTCCCTGCTCCTGCCAACCTAGCAGTTCAAAAGCACATCAAAGTGCAAGTAGATAAATAGGTACCACTGTGGTGGGAAGGTAAACGGCATTTCTGTGTGCTGCTCTGGTTCGCAAGAAGCAGCTTAGTCATGCCAGCCACATGACCCGGAAGCTGTACGCTGGCTCACTTGGCCAGTAAACCGAGATGAGCGCCGCAACTCCAGAGTCGTCCGCGACTGGACCTAATGGTCAGGGGTCCCTTTACCTTTACCATTGGGTATGGAGCACCCTTCAGACATCTGCTGATGCATTATGGCTTGGGCAGGTGGGGCTTGAGGCCTGGCATGCACATTAGGGTGAGCAGCAGTGCCCAGGTGTGCTTGTGGAACACCATACTCAAGGCTTTCCTGGCAAGGAGGGAATCCCCCCACCCCGGGCAAGGAAGTTGTAGTGCAAGGTTGCAGCACACACCCAGGGATCTTGAGAGTTGCGTTGCCATTGAGCTGGAAGAAGTTTTCACCTGCCCATTTAAAGGGAATGTATTTCATTGGATCAATGTGGTTAATTTGTCTTGCATTCACTCCAGTTAGTTATACTGTCATAACTATAACTTTTACCCCATGCTATGACAAATCTTCATTCAGGGTGTGCAGTCTTGGGGGCGGGGCAGCCATATATTGTTTTGGTATGTCAGCCTTACATTTACTGAACTAGATGTATTTTTCTCAGTGGACCTACGATTTCAAAACTTGATTTGTTAACCAGCCCTTCAAACTCTGGGCAGGTGCACTTCGAATCAAGCAAAGTGAAGACATGTTTGGTTCTAAGGTTGTATCTTTTCTCTCTAGGAAAAAAAATCACTGCTGAAGGGAGTCAGGCAGAAAAGTCAGGACAGAAGGATGCCCACTCTTTTCTTTAATCCTGCCCTGGTCCATGACCTCCTTTCAACCAGAGCAAACAGTGTAAAGGGTCTTGCTGAACCAACCGGACACCAGTCCCTTCACCCCCAAATTATGTGGTGCCTGTTGTCTGAAACAAATTACATCACTCTGCTGCTGGGCAGAGCTGACCTTGTCTTAACTTTGTCTTGCTAACAGCTGGCCCGGTCTTCAAGCACATGGACTCTACACATATTAGGATGTGTGTCCCTTCCAAATATATGGAGCTGCTCCTGAAGATGAGCTAGAAGCTTCAACTGGGGCAGAATGCAGAATGCAGATGCTAGAACACTAATGGGCATAGCCAGATGGGATCATTGTCCACCAGCTCTGCTTACTTCTTTTCATGCTCAACTTAAAGTGCTAGGTTTATCTCACCTCATTAGTCGCAGTCATTGAGGCTGCATTGTTCCCCAGCATTGTGTCACTACTGCTCACAAGGTGCATCAGGTCAGAGGCATCTGACATTCTCAATACTGTGCCTACATGCAGTGGTGGAGCTAAATGCTCTGGCACCGAGGGGTGGAGAGCAGGCAGGGGCGGGGCTGGCATGCATCCTGGGGGCATGATGCACCACCCGCAGGGGCGTGGCGTGCATCCTAGGGGTGTGGCGCCCAGTGCGGGCAGGGGGGCAGCCGCGATGGCACCCCACTGGGATCACACGGCCGGGGGCAGTGCACTCCCTCCCGCACTCCTCTTCCTTCGCCAGTGCCCACGTGTCACCTGTACTGTATTGAGCTTTCGCTGCCTTGCCACACCGCATTGGGAAGGTGGGAACACAACAAAGTGCAGTTAGTTTAAAACAAAACAAATGCTTCTGATCTCATTGTGGCCATGCCATAGGAGGAAGGAGAACCTGAATGAAATATTCAGTGCTGGTTTATATTTGCCAAAGTTACACGGGAGCAATGTTATTGAATAAATATGGGTAAATTCAAAGCCTTATACTAGGGGTGGCTACCCTGCAGCCCTTCAAATGTTTTTGAACTCCCAACTCTCATCAGCTGCAGCCAGCATGGCCAAGGACCAAGGATAATGGATTTTGCACATGCATCGTTCCCTGCCATTAATGGGACCATGCCAAGTAGCCACCTGATGTCAACCAGACACATTCTTTGGTATCTGAGTGTACCTGGGAAATGTCTGCAGGGAGGGAGCTAAATGCAAGGGTTTTCCAGCAAGGTTTTCCATGTAATTTGGATCCCCAATTGCCCAGGAATCAGATTGCATGGAAACCTTTTTGCATGCTACTCTGGGCACTAGCATTTACTGCTTGTCTTTCAAGTTGGCTATGAATTAGCCTGTGCCATGTTTCTTTTTTTGTACTGGGTGAATCCAGTAATAGAAGATACATGATTTAGCAAAAGATGGATGGGGTATGCTTAGCAAACAAACCACCAGGTTGTCAATGCTATTGCATGAGTGTTTTCACCAAAAGCAGCAACCATCCAAACCTAAGACATAAATCAAGAAAGCGACCTTCGTTCTAGTCCTGTGCATAATGGAGTTTTTACTGTACCACACTATTGTTCATTGTGTGGGACTAGAGACTTAGTTTGCATATGCTATTACTTAGCAAAAGCATTTAGTAATAAGAGTCCCGAGAGAGAGCATTACCACAGATTATGGACTAATTTGGCCAAAGATGTCTCTTGAGAACTCGACTGATTGAATAGTGGTGATAGACAGAGCAAGTGTAAGTATAAAAGAAACAGAAAAGCCCATCTAAATAAATGAATCTTAATACAGCCATATGGAGTTGGGTTGGGTTTTTTTTAGTCTTGCCAATAAATTAATCTCTATTAACATATTTTATCGATATTATCACATTAATGAATTGCCACTTATTGGGAGGGGAGAATCTGAAGATTTGGTCCAAGGTTGTGTGCAGAAGAAATCTGTAAACTGAATGCGGAGGGAAGGAAATTTGCCTCCTGTTACCTAAAAGTCTGCTCAGATTTTTAGACATAGGCATTTAAAGTGGTGTCTAATCATTTTCCCTTTCTTCTTTTTTTCCAGCCTTCAGTGAATATCTGCATAGCAATAAAACTTATAGGAATGCTGGAAGGGTAGGTTGTCTTCTTTTGCATTTAGTACTCTTTTTTAAGTAGGTTTTTTTTTCTTTTCCCAAAAGCAATTACAGGCTTTGGGTTTATCTATGTCATACAATGTCACAACAATACAAGTGGGAGTTTCAAGGCAACGGCAATAAAGCCCTGCAATTATATATAATGTCAAAGCAATCTTTGCATTATTCATCATCAGATGTGCGTTGACTTCCACAGTGATTAGGACCAGTTGCATTTAGTTATGCAGTTCACATTCACAATAAAAAGAGACACTTATATAAAATATCTGATTAATTATACTCAGATTGAGGGGGCACACTGCAAATCCATATTCCACAAGTTCAAATTTATAATGCAGTATAGGGAAGAAAAAAATAATGTAATTCAGTGCCAAACAGCATTGTAGAATGCTGCATTGTGTCTGGAACATCTAGTAAGTTTGACTTCAAATAAAAGAGACTGTATATTAAAATGGTAATTCAAAGAAAGAGATTATTATTTTCTGAGATAGGCAGGGAAACTGCCTTTTGAGAATGCCAAAGAAATGAGCAATGCCTAGTTTACAAAGACCCCTCACAACATAGCTGTAGATAAATGCCCGGCCAGGGATCAGAGGTCATCTGGAATAGCTCCTGATTAAAAAGGCAGCTAAAAAAAATTAAAAGAAAAATAATGAGATCCTAAGGCTGATAATTAAATATTTGTACCCCTACCCCCACTACAGCATTTTACCACCATTTCCTCAGTCTATGGAGGCAGTAGCAGGGAACATCAGATCCAGTTGCAGTAGACACAAGAGATGCCTACCATCTCCATCCTCTTTCTCAGAGCTCTGTTCCATTTTATGATGCACATCACTGAGTCAATTCATATTTATTTCAAATACCATTCAATGTGATGTAGCCTGGCTTACTGATCTGATGGCCCCAAAGCAATTGTAGCCATTGAACTCCAATGCACAATCCAACACATTTGATTAACCTTTATGCATCTTCCAAAGGCATCTTCATCTCTGTATGACTGCCATCAGACCTTATACTCCATTGTCTGTCCCACCTTTCCCCCATACACTCCCCCAAATCATTTCCCAATGCATGTAAGCAGTGAGTTATCAGTAGGAACTAAGTTCCATTCTTGATAAACTTATCAATACTTGAATTGAGTCTCTTCGTCCACCTGGTATAGATAAACAACAGAGAGTCTTGCCATCTGTTTGGCAATTGCATCATAGTCCTTGATGTGTTGGTTCTGTAAGTAGGTTAACAGAAGGTTCAGCTATTCGTGGAATTGTGTGTCCAGAACAGGTGGTGGACATTAGCTAAGAGATGGCAACAGTGACTCGAGGAACATAGACCAAACAAACAGTGACTCAAAATAGCAACTGTTTGGTTACCCTTCTAATACATTGTACAAAATAAATTCTACCTATTACAGGGGAGGAAGAGGGAACTTAAAACAGTGTTGATGTTTTTCAGACTTAAATACATTCAAATGGTGAAATACTTGGCAGATCATACTGATAGGTTACCACATTCCTTTGCGGAACATACTGATAGGCTTCTATTTCATACCTCATTCTTATTTCTAGAAAATGAGATTATTCTAGCAGGGTTTGTTTGCAAGCGTCAAAAGACATGAAAACCTACTGACATCTGACTTGTATCATCTTATTATAGAAGATAGAAAGAGATATAGATAGATAGACAGATAGATGCCCTCACACATCTTCTCGCCAAGAAAAAATGCACCTGAGGCAAATTTGCTTTGCATGTACTTTTTAGAGGCAAGATATTGCATTGCTATGGTATACATCTGCAGTCTGCACAAGTCTCTGTTGTGTAATGTGAATTCCATACTATGAAATGAGAAATTTCTAACCCTATAACAACAGAGACAGCGGAGTTTTAATAACTGTGAAGGCTACATAATCTGCTATTGCTTTTGAAATCCCTCCCCAAGTCAGGTTCAAATAAAAGAGATTTAAAATGAATGCCCCCCACCCCACTGTAAAAGACACATATAGCCTAGTTTCTTCCTTGCAAACATTCTCTCCCCCCCCCCAGGTTTACAAACAATATGACACTCTTAAAAAGGCATTAAAAACCTTGATGATTGTGAATATTGTACACATTCACAATATAGGCTCCCAATATGAAAGACCATGTGCATATCAGAAAGACAGGAAGTACAGATGAATGTGAATATTGTCTACACATGGCATATACATTCAATTGCACACAACATAAAGTGACTTAGAGGATGTCACAGATGAACTCAACTGTCATTGGTTGTTACCCAACTAAGTCCTGCTAAGAGAGGACCCATTGAAATAATGGATATAGCAACAGACAATACTCTGAGAAGAACTAACACTGTACATCACCCATGGAACACAATGGTGTTTGAAGCACTGCATAACTTGCAATTTGCAAAGAAAGAATCTTGCTATACATCAAATAGCTTTCTTCATATATCCAAATCAGCTGCCAATTTTCACCTCACTAGCAAAGGAAGGGTGACAGGCCTGTGTGACCTGTTCACTTCACAACAAATGTACTATGCTCTAATTCAGCTTTTCTCAATCTTGGGTCTCCAGGTGTTACAGGAATCCTATCATCCCTGACCACTGGTCCTGCTAGCTAGGAATGATGGGAATTGTAGTCCAACAACATATGGGGGCTCATGGTTTAAAAAGGCTGCTCTAATGAGTGCACGTAATCTATAGTGGGGAAGAGGGACAATTTTTTAATTAGATGGATACAAATTTGGAATATAAGCTACTGGACCTTCATTTAAGATGGATGTAAGCTTCTCTTGTACTGGGATTTGAAAGCTACCTCTTTCTCCCTTGTTTCCTTCTTCTCCAAATCTACATCGTAACATGGCATTGGTGGCAGCAACAGGGTATCTTCCCCTGCTGCTCACTGTCTCTGGAAGCTTCTGCTTCCTTACATCCATCCATCCATCATTTTATTGTATGCCGCCTTTCTGTAGCGGAAACAATGCTCAAGGCAGCTTACAATATGCAAAAAATTACATAACTATGAACTATGAAATAGTTCAATTAATAAAACTTCCAAAAGTACACAACCGAGTCAAGAATTTCACATGAATCATGATATCAAAAATAAAGATACAAATAGTTAATGAATGGTTCCCAGCCAAAGCAGTCAGGCCAGGATTGGTAGCATATGCTCAAATCATCTTGTCACATTTTCCAAATATTCTGAGAAGTCTTTACTATTGGTTCTTACACTGAAAGGAGACAAAACCTGATTTCCCTTTATTTGCACACATTTTCTATTTCTTGGGACCCTGTACTGTCATATATACTTCCTTGCTGTTACATCATTATTCTATCATGGAACTCAAGTCAGCACGCTTGGGGTTCTCAAGTGTTGTCCAATCAAGACACTGACTAGACGCAACGTTGCTTAAGCATCAGGAAATATTCTTTATCCCATGCCCTCAGAGCATACCTCTAAGAGTTCCCTCACTTAATCCCATATATAATGAATCGTTTGATAGTCTCCCATTTAAGCTGATGTTGCTTGTGTTGTGGTTGCTCTTTAAGAAAGCTCTTAGTAAAGAAATCTGGAAAGCCCATGGTGTAATTAACAATTACACTGAAACAATAATCACAGTAGTTGTACTCCAGCAGATTCCCCCACCCCACCCCCCTTATTTATTTAAAAGAGGTAATTACTACTTAAATTGTTGAACAATGCAAACCAAAACATTGGATACTGAAGATATTGAAATTTCATGGAAGACTCGGATTAGAAGAATCTCAAAATGTGTGGAGAAGCAGCCTCAAAAGAGAGCAGGAAACCAGCTCCTTCTCTCTCACACACATCCCAAGCGGGAGCCTAGACAAATGTGACCACTAATCATACCTGGCATAAAATTTATAACACAAGGCCTTCTGTAAGATTATCCTGTGAACCCTATCCATGGAATGGTCCAGAATTCTTTCATCTCTGGGCTTCTTGTTAAAGAACTGATTGCAAAATCATGTAGTAGTACTTATTTAGTGTTGCTTTCCCATAGATTAAGGATGATAATGCTGCAATCCTGAACACACTTATTTGGGAGTAAGCTCCATTTGAGGCTTGTTTCTAAGCATACAGGTTTAGGATTGCATTATAGTATTGCAAACATCACCAGAGAGGGTTCAGACAGGGGGAGCCAATGTGGTGCACTCCAAATGGAAGATTAGAACTCCCACCAATCTCCAAACAGCATGACCAAGGGTCAGAGTTTATGGGAATTTTAGTTGTTAATACTTACAGGGCCCCACATTGGTCTCACATGACCAACCTGGGTGCAAACCAACACTTTCCAAAGATCCTCCACATCTAATTTTCAATGAGTAATCCTTGCATCAGGGACCCAGGTGGCGCTGTGGGTTAAACCACAGAGCTTAGGGCTTGCTGATCGCAAGGTCGGCGGTTCGAATCCCTGCCATGGGGTGAGGTCCCGTTGCTCGGTCCCTGCTCCTGCCCACCTAGCAGTTCAAAAGCACGTCAAAGTGCAAGTAGATAAATAGGGACCCCTCCAGCGGGAAGGTAAACGGCATTTCTGTGCGCTGCTCTGGTTCGCCAGAAGCGGCTTTGTCATGCTGGCCACATGACCCGGAAGCTGTCTGCGGACAAACGCCGGCTCCCTCGGCCTATAGAGCGAGATTAGTGCTGCAACCCCAGAGTCAGACACGACTGGACCTGATGGTCAGGGGTCCCTTTACCTTTAATCCTAATAATTCTTTAAAAATGCCCCCCCTTTGCTTTGGAATTTTAATTCTTTATGTCCTTGGTAGCAGACATATTAAAAGTCTCCTCATTACTTTTCACTGATCTAAATCTTTGCTAATGATAACTTTGGGGGCTACATTTGAAAGACATTGTGAAAAAACAGAGTCTTTTTAAAAATATCTAAATGTAAATTGTTTGTTCCCTACACTGAAAGGAAAGTATATATGGAGGTTAAGAACTCCATAATTCTTTATTTCAAGTGTTCCACACTCTGGCCTCTGTGGGGTTTTTTTCTTGTTTAAACATATACAGTAGGTTGCTATTCACTTAGGGTTACTTTGTTAAGGCATAGTGCATTTATTCATTTATTATGCTTCCAAAGGAGGAACACATTTATCAATGCATGAAGCGGATCTGTAACTGAAGCCCCTGCATGTCACTAAGAGAGATGTCCAAGTTCCTCCTTTGGATGTTATCTTGGGTGCAAGATAAGTCAATGCATAAGTCATTTCTGCTATCTCTGCTTCTGTGCAAGAACTGAAAAAGTTCCAAGATGAGTCGAACCGTTACTCAACATGGTGGAACTGTACCTTGCCTTCACTTGACAAAATATCATAGAGCATCAATCTCTGTAACAAGATAACTCTTTTCAGGACAGCAGGTCTGAGTTGTTTATACTCCACATTCTCAGATTTTCATTGTTTCTGTTTTGTTTTCCAAGATGTACTGCACAGCCTCTTCAAGGCCAACATCATGCTATCGCGGAAGGGAAATGTGCTTTGGTTGTTGACGTTAACAAAAAGGTTTTGCTTAGTTTTCTTTTCTTTTTTTTAATAAATTTTTATTATTTTCCAAATATACCAAATTACTACCAATTCAACATCAAATACACATTACATTATCCATTGCTCTGCCGAGCTGTGACTCCCCTCCCCCTCATCAGCAGGTTTTCTAGTCCAGTTCTTGCCGCGCAGTTTATATTGCGTCCATATTAGACTATGTCAAAGGTTTATTCCAGTCCTACTAGTGTTTTTAAACTTCCTCTGTTCAATCTTAAGTACTCCACAAATTTACTCCAATCTCTAATGTCCACCAAAAAGGCAGCCTAATTCTGGGAACTGTCCAACTGGCTTTGAATATAAAACAGTAAAGTGAGAAGGCTTTTAGTATCACTTTAATTCCGATGACAATGTGTTGTCTTACATGTCTTTGCACAGGGGAAATAAAATACAGTTTCAGCACTGCTCTAACTCCAGGAAATCTGTGGACCAGTGCCACAGATTACCTTTTTTAATATATAAAAAAGGAGGAGTCAAGGAGCATTTGCATTTTAGAATTTGATGGATGGTGTTTGTGCTAAAGGAAGCATTCCATAGTGACCAGAATTTAGAGCTGGTTCTAGAGGAGTAATGATACATATTGGTAAGTTTAATGGTAATGGCATATATTGTAAGAATGCAATTGCTTTCTAAATAGTACTGGCCCTTGCCCGCCCACCCACACCATTTCTTTGTGTATCTCCTTTGTGACAGCAAATAGTGTTTTAAATGTCGATCAAATAAATGTCTCTAAAACACATTCATTTACCTTGCTAAAGAGTGATGACAGTCTGAGTCCTACTGCTGCTGACATCAGTTGGGTGGGAATCTCCATGGGCCCGTCATCCATGCAGTACTTTCACTGCCAACCTATTTAACTGCATTCTCAGCTCATCACTCCTATGATCTTACAAATGCCGGAAAGATTTCTTAAATGACTAACATCATGAGCTATAACGGGCTTCAACTGGTGAAGATGCAACACAGGCAATGGATGTATAACAACAACGAGAACCAAGTTATTATTTTCAAAGTGCCATTTCCCACAAAGGAACTGTGTGGGCTGCCCTTGGGATTGTGTTTAGAGGGAAGATTGGAAGCAAATGCACTTCCAAAGACAGAATGCTTGATTCATTAATGGGTAATGTTTCAGATGATTCCCAAGTACCTTAGGGGTCCAGCATAGAAGGCCTATAGGTACCGGTAATTTCTCCTTGTCCTGTGGGAAAGGGCCATGCACACACTTTTCATGCAGAAAGTCTAAAGTTCAGTCCCAGGTATTTCCACTGACTCCAGTTAGTAGTATAGCTTCCAGGTCCCTCTGTCACCTATATTTCAAGGGGCTTTGTACTAGTAAACGATCTGAAAAACAGAATGCATTTCTGGGAAGAAAGGGCTTCTCCATCCTAGATAAAAGAGATTTCATAGGCTCTTCTTTGTCCCAACAAAATCATAACAAGAGAGTATGAGCACAGACAGTGCACCGTTGTTTTCCAGCATGAGACATTTTTTGGATATAATGCCAAATGAATTATTAGTAGGCAGTTTTCTCACCATTTGATGGGAGCCAAGATTTCTTTTCTGATGATAGAGACACTGTATGTGGTAACCAACAAATGACAGAGCTTCTCAAACGACTGGTTAGAGCAGAAACTGTTTCTTGTTCACAGCAGATCCCTATGACTTGTCAGCCTCAGCAAAACCATGCATTTATTTGCTGGTGTGTTTATTCCCCCCTGTCCTCATGCGTAGCTCTTTTCAACAATCCCTCTTCTAAATTTCAAAAGGTTACAAGGCTGATCAAATGCTTGAATATCTGAAGCATCTGTCAGGTGCCTTCAAATGTTATGCAGATTACAGAAACAGCAAAGTGATAGGGAAACAGGGGGAAAGGGCCCTGCCTATTATTCTGATAATAGTGTCCAGCTTATTGAATTTAATGAGCTACTGCCATTTAGTTTAAAGACTCTTAATAAATCCATATCAAGAAATAATTCATGCCTAATGTGCTCATAGGGCAACTAGGTTGGTCCCTTCAGTACTCAATACATTAAATACTCTCCAATTCATTCCAGCTGGTAAATAATTGCAGTGCAATATTTACACTAAGCTCTAAGTGGGAACAGCAAGCTTGAAAGACCTTTAGAAGGAAAAATGATGGGGAAATCAAGCTACAGCCGTCTTCAGTTAAACATCTGTGTTCTACCGATGTCTATCCTCTTTCCAGGTAAACTGTTGTCTACTGTGGATCCTATGGCGATGTTGTTAACCACTCTATCATCTGGGTTCTCCTTAAACAATCTCTTAAAAGCTCTGTCCTTGTGGGTAGGGTAACAAATATGAAAATACTAGCTTTTCCATGTGAAAGTTGATGGGGGGGAAATGAATGCATGGATAATATGACTGATTACTCTTAGGATATTTTATTGTTGTTTTTTCATGCCATTGTCTTCACCACCTGCTACTTGAGAACCTTCTTTTTCCACTATGTGGTCCTGGCCAATCTCAGATCACAAGGCCATCATGATGACATCATGCTGGCACATAGCCAATCAGATATGGCTGCATGATGATGTCTGCACAGTGACTTTACTGAAGACAAATCAACACACTGCCCTCTGCCTCCTCCCCCCTCAATCTAAGTGGCTTGGATTTGAGTTGCCCTTCCATTAAAATCAGGGCTTCTTCCATTGATGACACAGTCTTTGATCCAGCATAGGCTCCCGGTGGTGGAAGGAGTTAGGCCAATTCTCACTGATTCCCACTCTTTCCCCCCTCAGTCCTCCATGCAACTTCTCATGCTGCTCCAGAGGGTCTCCACACCATCTGGAACAGATTTGTGGGGAGCACAATGACTCATCAGGAATAGGGGGAAATTCTCTCTTCCCTCTCCACACAAAGGATTTCTACTCATAGAATCTATATTTGTGAGCTCATAGAATCTGTATTTGTGAGGAGGAAGAAAGTTATAAGAAGAATTAAAATCAGGAAAAAATCCTGCTCCTGTTTTTTGACAATTGCTGTGTTGTTTCCCTCCCCCTATCATTTTTGAAATGTATTATTTCAGGGGGAAATAGAAATCCACGTCAAAGCACTGCACTGCAAAATGGCAAAGAGCAGGAAAGGATGGACCATTTAATCAGACATCTAGGCAAGGCATTCAACATTAGCCTTTTGCCTTACGTTACGTAGGAGTCCTGAGCACTTTTGAATGAAGCATGCAAATCTTATAAAACAAACCAAGGATTGTTGCCAGTAAGAGAAGACATGTTGCCAAGATTTCATTTGACCACTACACACAATGGCTGGCTTGATGAACTCCAGCTCTGTTGACTTATAATCAGATTGATAGGGCATGTTTTCTATACTTATTTCTTGGAAATCTCAGTTCAGCCACCAGGAACACTGCTGGACAATCAAGAATCTGTCACTAGTTTTGCTCATTTCTTGGAATGTTTGGTTCTGCCACTTCAGTAAGCTGCCATTCATTGTCCATCAGCTCAATCAAAATCTGAAAGGGGCTGGTGTATGTTAAATGCTAAATGACTTATTTCTCATAATCACATTCATTTAATATGTGACATGGAACAGATCATAGTTCCCTGGAGTCTTCCTGCGGAACAGAACAGAAGTTATGCAAAGTCACATCTGTGCTCTTGGCTAAGCCCATTTGGTGTTTAAAGCCCTAAATGAATAAGAGGGGGACCTACCGGTACTTCCTTCCTGAGTTAATATTCCACCCTGCCAGAGCCACAATATGCCAAGACCCCACCTAGACTCTTACCCTCAACACCTTGGCCCTCTTCCCTTCCAAACCCTATGTTTCTTATCTGCCACACTACACAAACACAATCAGCAGCTGCCATCTTCCATATTGTTTAATTTTCCATTTTCCATTCAGCTCTCTCATTATAAGTTTGCATAGGGCAATAGTTTCTCTGTACATGCCCCCTACCCTCCTCAAATCTTTTCCATAGCATTGGTGGAACTCAAAGGGAGTTGAGAGGGAGAAGTTCCATCATGTAACCAGAGGTCCATCCACTGAAGGTACTACTTTGTTGTATACCACCCTAATTCTTTAATTATTTTATCGTCAACTATGATCACATCTAAAACAGAGTAGGAGCTGAACTTCCCACTTGCACACTTACACAAAACAAAGAGTCATACATTAGTGGCCACTAACCGAGGGCCTTGCATCAGTTTCTGGGGAACGACAGTAGGATAGGGCTGTTGTAATCATGTCCTGTTTATGTGCCTCTCATAGGCATCTGGTTCGCCAGTAGGAGAACAGGATGTTGGACAAAAGGCCCTTTGGTCTGATCCAGCAGAGCTCTTCTTATGAGATCAGCACAACTGCACAAGCAAATTAGCAGCATGAAAATAAAAATTATGTCACGCCTTCTGTATCTGATCCCCACTGATTTTGCTTGAGCAAGGATTAAAAGAAATAGCCCCCAAGTATTTTAAAGACAATTATGAGTTGTACATTCATTAACTAATTCCCTTAGCCCCCCAAAGATGCATGTTATCTAGATCAACCAATTTGCTTATGTAAATTTTCATGTATTCCAAGCACATGCTGGCCCTTCTTAATCAATAATTGTTTAAAATAGACTGCATATCATCTGCAAGTCTACCAAATCATCTCAATTTATTTGCTTTGTTTTTCCTCTTTGACATACATTCTACTACTGCAGCCATCTTTGGAATTATTTAGAAAATAATGTTTTCCTGAATTATATCATATAGAATTTGAGCCATGTTGCTCAGAGGCAAATTATCTGTTTTGCATGCAGAAAGTCCTAATTTCAATTCTTAGAATCCCAAGGTAAATGCCCCCCACCACCATCTTGAACCCTGGAAGGCCACTGCCAGACAGTTTGTACAATGCTTCACTAAATTGGCCCATGGTCTGACTCTGTATAAGGCAGCTTCCTGTGTTCCTATATGCAGCTGGAGTTTTGCTCCAAAACCGGCAGAGAACTGGGATGGCATTAGATAGGGTATGCTGTTCTCCATATTTCATTTTTTTCTTTATTAACAACATTTATATGCTGCCCCACAACCAGAATTCTGACAGCTATCTTAACGTATCAAGCCGTAGGTACCTGGTGCTGAATTATTAAGACAAATAGAGAATTATCTTAGTGCATTATCCATCCATCTACCTAGAAGACTCTCTTAACAGATCTGGATTCAGGTAGGTAGCCGTGTTGGTCTGATGCAGTCGAAATATATAGAACTGGTTAACAGATCTGGTAAACTTGATCTTGGAATTCCATATCCCATGTTGGTGCCTAGTTGAACTTCACAGACACCATCTATGGCAATCTCATTGTAGCCTCACATACATTGGTCAGTAATTTTAGGGCACTGCCAAACCCATTCTAACAGAACTGTTCTATTTGGATGGGTTTGGTGGTTACCCAGAAATGGAAGACATTGTAGCTACTCTGTTGTTGTGGACTAAAATTTGGAGTAGCAATCCCTTATAATACCTGCAATAGTGACAAACCACTTTTACTGGCAGCTTTTGGACTCAATAAGTTTCCAGACCTTGTTTTAACATGATTATAATTGTGAAGAAAAAGCACACAAGAAAATAAAAATAGTACTACCTACACTGAAAGCATACACTACTATATTCAGAGGACAGGAATTACCTCCACTGTTTCTGATACACCCTGCCTTGGAACACAGGTTCAGCTGTCCTCTGCTGAGTGGACCATTCAACATCTCTTCCTTGATTCAAATTACTCAGATACTCACAAAGCATTGATAAATTGAATCATGCAGAGAAGGACAGGATATTAAAGGCACACACAACCAGCCCCCATTCCTTATAATGGCTTATTGTGTTGCCTGCACATACATGTGTTCATACAAAGCTATTGTACTACCAAGCTTACTATATGCTTGTGAAACATGGACCACTTGTAAATGCCATCTCCAACTCCTCAAAAGATTCCATCAACGGTGTCTCCGAAAATTTTTACACATCACTTGGGAAGACAGGCAAACTAATATCAGTGTACTGGAAAAAGCAAAGTTCACCAGTGTTGAAGCAATGATTCTTCAACATTAACTTTGTTGGACTGGTAATGTTGTGCAGATGCCTGATGATCATCTTCCAAAGCAACTATTCTATTCCGAACTTAAAAATGGAAAGCATAATGCTGGTGGTCAACAAAAGATGTTTAAAGACAGTCTCAAGGCAAATCTTAAAAAATGAAGTATAAACACTGACAACTGGGAAACACTGGCCTGCAAGCGCTCCAATTGGAGAACATCCTTTACCAAAGGTGTCATGGGCTTTGAAGACACTTGAGCTCAGGATGCAAGAGAGAAACGTGCTAAGAGGAAGGCACACTTGGCAAATCCACACTGTGATCAACTCCCGCCTGGAAACCAATGTCCCCACTGTGGAAGGACGTGTGGATCCAGATGTGGCCTCCACAGTCACTTACGGACTCATTGTTAAAACCATGTTTATGGAAGACAATCTTACTTGGCTACAAGTGATGGCCAAAGAAGAAGAAAAACAACAACAACATGCATGTTGAGGAAGAGCAGGAACTTTTTTTGGAAGCATCTATTTGTACATGCTGGGTCAACAGTGAGACCGCATCCTGCTGCCAAGGAATAATAATAAGCTGTATCTATAGAGGAAATGGTCTTTCTCTTTTGTTGTGATGAATGGATCACGCAGTTAGGTGAGGTTCAACTTAGATCTCCTATGATGTTCTGCATACTCACTGGGGGCTTTCATGAGCCCAAGGCTGACTCCCATACCCGCCATACATCAAACGTATATGCTAGAGTTTTTTGTACACTGTTCCCAATAGATTACCCAGCAAGTGCCTTTTTCTCAGGTCCAGGTTCTATATCTTTCATACTCCTGAGAAACATACATTATGTATTGGTGATATATATTCTGTCTGTAGTATTTCTGGTGCAACTGCATTGACAGCTTTTAATATTATAAGAGTTAGATTGGACTAGATTCTGTATTAAACAAAATCTTGGGCCTCGTGTGGCTATGAGCCCTCATCCTTTGTGATAGATAGCATGAGATAAAATCTAAACAAGCAAATTGGGTATATTTACCAGTGTGATCCATAAATAAGGTTAGACATCTTGACATTAATCAATTTCTTGGCTGAAACTCCTTCAGTAACCACAAAGCCTCTTTAAAATTCCTATTTCAGTGAACAACTCTGTTGAAAATCTAAAGCACATGGTGCGTTTGTGGTTCATACATGAATCTTCTTTCTAAAGAAAAAAGAAAGTTGATATCTATCTTTTGGCCTACTGAAATGGGAACTGCTATCACTTTCTTTGAACTTTCCAAAGCATGATTCCAGATTTCAAAGGCCTATTATTAGTGGGAAATGGACAATGCCAGTTAATTAAGATCTTATCATCATGCTGGATTCAAAGGAGGTCTCTTGTGCCAAACAAGACTGAAAAGGATCTAAGAGTCACTTTCTTCTTTTTGAAGCAGCAGGAATAGACATAAGCCAAGGGCCTACAGCCACAGAGAAGAACATACACTGAGGTGTCATAAAGGGGAACTACAGCTCATGCATCTCATACATTTCCTTAACATGCCAGTCAAGTAATGTCCCACAACCATCTCCAAATTATGGTGACCTTGTTATGGATGATTCTGGAGTGATGCTTCTAATCAGATTACTGGTAAGCCTAGTACCAAGTGTCATCAAGCACATCAGTGCTGTTGGTTCTCAGTGGGCCCCTAAAGGGACCCAACCCTTGGCAAGTGCCTGACCCACCATTTGCAGCTGCTGTGGTATCATGGAAGAAAGAAGAAAGGTCATTCGGTGGTGATCCCATGAGCAAGTTTCCAGACAACTCCCAGTGACCTCAATCCCAAGGCACCACTGCCTTTTTGACTGCTTAATTTACACACTGCAACACACTAGAGCATGAGCGATGCATACTGTGCTCAGAGAATCTAGCTTTGATGTAATTTTTAGCCCTGTTTACATCTGTTTCCTGTCCAAGGGCACCAACTGGACTTTGAAGTCACTTAAACTCTGAGCTTGTGGGTCATTTGTATTAAATTTGAATGAAAGAGACTGATTTATGATGTTTGCTGCATGATCCATTCATTACTTCAGCATTTGGGTTGCACAGACTAAATTTCTTACATGTGCCACTATTTCTTTCTTTCTGGGTTTGATTTCGTGTCTGTGTGTGTGTGATTTAAGATTTTTATCCAACCTGTGCTCTTTGTCCCTTTTTTAATGATTGCTTTTAATTTTAGAAGGGGCATTGTATATGAAAGACGAATTCCCAAGTTTCCCCCCTGCCCATTAACATGACCTGCTTTCTATTTCCTTGGGGCAAAAAGCCATTCCACTGAGGGCATGTAATTTGCTTCCTTCATTGAATTTTCCCTCTGGTGATTTGTGTTGCCGTGTTGCATATTCTCACTGATTTTATTTTAAGTCACCTATTTTTTAACATTCTCACATATTAGTCTGCAGACATGCTTATTTCAGCATCAAAATGGGATTTCAGCTTTCAATTTACTGAAAATAACACACCACCTTTGATGGGATTACTCTCCTTTTTATTTTTATTTTATTTTTTTTTACTGCTGGGGTCCTTACCATATTTCACTGCCACTCAGTATGCATAAAGGAACGCAGCCTAGTTTTCTATTCTCTTTGCCTTTTCTTTATCAGTGTTGCCTATCTAAACAGCAACTGTGTGGAAGAAACACAAGAAGCAATAGGCACACAGACAATGAACTTACGTACTCTGATAGTAATGAGTACATCCATCAAGACATTTGCAGTCATTAATATTAATAATAATTAATAAAGGGAAATGATTGTATCAAAAAAATGTCATATGGAAATTGATTTTACATGGCATATTGAAGGCTCGATGGCTTTGCAGATTGGGGACGCAAGAAAGGGTCTTTTATCTCAAGGTTATCAATTCAAACGCAACCATGGTCGATAGTGGGTGGAAGCCAGCTGGGGGTGGATTTTGACTTTGTGATCCCAGTCTACTTTCTAAGGGACAAATGCTTATGTCAGCAGAAAACTGTAATCACCAGGACGGTCCCTTTGTTATGTGCTCTAGCATGGATTTTCAAGTCTATTTGTTCATTTATTCATTCTTTTGTTTGATATCCACCTGGTCTGAGCCTTTTATTAGGCAGAGTTAGGCATCTGCCTCAGGCAGGGTGTCAGGAAAGGGCAGGAAATGGTTGGTTAATTTATTAAATAAAGAGTTTTGCTGGCAGGGAAGTGGAGAGGCATTTGTGGGAATTGCTGCCTCAGGTGGCAAAATACCTTGCCCACCATTGGGTACTAGGCAGGTGGTATAATGACATTCTCTGCTTTGTCACAGGCAGAAAAATGTCCAGACCAGCCCTGGATACCCCTTCAGTAGAATATAAAAACAATTCAAACTAAACACAATATGGTGGGCATCAACAGCATTAAGAACCAATCTTAAAAATACTGTGAAAGGCCTAGGTAGATTTTATCTCAGCAGAAGGCAATGCCAGCAGACCCTCCAACTGTCCCTATTTTCCAGGGGTGTCCCTGATTTAGAAAAGCCATCCTGGGTTCTGATTTGATCCCAGAATGTCACACTTTTCCTTAGGAGGTCCCTATTTTCATTGGAGAACTGTTGAAGGGTATGGAGTTATCAGACCCCTGAACCATCTGAAGGCAGCCCTGTATAGTCAAGATTTTTTTAAAAAAGTATTTAATGTTTTATTATGTTTTTATATATGTTGGAAGCTGCCCAGAGTGGCTGGAGCAACCCAGTAAGATGTGTGGGGTATAAGTAATAAAACTCTCATTATGGAATTGGGACGTCCCTATTTTCATTGGAGAAATGGTGGAGGGTATGTGCCAGCTCTGGGTTTTAGGGGCTACATGGACAAGGTGCTCTCAGTAGCTCTTCCTTCTTCTCACAGAATCATAGAATTGGATGGCACTTTGGTCAACTAGCCCAATTCTCTGCTCATTGCATGATCTGCAATAGAAATGGCAATTAGAGCACCACTGGCAAATTATTGCCCAGCCTCTTCTTAAATACCTCCAGCAAGGGAATGCCCACCACCTCCAATGGCAGTCTTTTCCACTGCCAAACAGCTCATACAGTTAGGCCATTTTTATTACAGTTTAACCAACATATGCTCCCCTTCATTTTTCACCCATTGCTTCTAGTCCTGCATACCATCGGACATCACAGTGCTTAAATAGCACATCAAATGCAGTTATGTATTGAAGTCACTATAGCATACTCTGCATCATGAGAGAATGGCATCCATTTTGGTGGCCGTGATCTCACACAATTTTGCAGCACCAAAGCACTTTTTGTGCCCCCAAAAGTGCTTTTGTGAGGCACAAAATCACACGAGATCACCACAACCAAAATGGTCGCCTTGCCAAAACAGGAAGAAGGTGTCCAGGATTCTGGCTTCAAAGTGTTGGAGGGTATACTATAGCCAAATTAAGTCCATTAGAATTATGACATCGCTTCCACTCATATAGCTTATCCGAGACAATCGGGGATCACTAACTGTTTATCAGTCCTCTCACAAAAATCACTAAAGCTGCTAGAAATAGGTAAGACACTTCAAATTCTGATGACTTTTTATGAAAGTTAATGCTTAGCAGTAACATTTTTGTGCGATTCTCACAAGCACTTATAATTGAATAGTGACCAATCTGCAACTGTCATACAGCCATGCTAGCTACCCCCTCACAAACACACACTAGTTTGCACAGTTAGTTATCTGGATGCCCAATTTGACAGGTGCTAGTGTAGTTGAAGGGCTAAAGAGGAAATCCTTTCCATTGCTATATATAAGGTCTAAACCACCTGACCACATCTGGAGACAAGAGAGCTCTGCTGAGGTAGTGCAACTACAGCTGAAATTATAGCTGGTGTAATTTGTAGTCAGTAAGCATGATATTTTTCCACTTTATTTCCCTGGAGAATCTTCACTACATGCAGAAAGATGAAGATGGCTGAATTTCACCCAGTCATGCAGTCCTGTCAGATGAGAAGAAAAACTCAGAAATGTTGGTGCTTTGACACCCAGGAGCATTATTTAAATATCTATTGCACCTAACATGGTTGCACCATAAAAGATGCGTTCCTTTTGAAGTGATCCCATGAAGAACCAGGGAATCAATACAAATAGTCAATGTAGCTGTGTTGGCCCATAAGTATATATAGGAAAGTATATATAGGGCAATACCTTTATTAGGCCAAGCAAAATATCATAAAATAGTGTGCAAGGTTGTTGTTTTTTTCTAAAAAAAATGTGCAAACTTTCTACCAGTTTAACAAGGGACATGTCCCTTGTACAATGGAACCAGTTTTCAAGGTTATTCCACAAAAAGAGAATCCATAGATTTCTTCATCAATACAGCACTGTGTGATTCAAACATAATCAGCCAACTACCACCGCATGATGTGTGACCTGTGGCTAATTCGTTGTTGAGACAGTGTACACAAGGCCAAAGGCACAAGCTAGCCTAATATTTCTTTCAGGTCATGCTATTAACGTTGAATCCTGAGTAATGTTCAGTTCGAGATTTGTGTTGCTAATCCATTCAGCACTCTGGGAGGTGCTTCGTCTCCTGGGGAGCATTGTCCACCAAGATGAATTGTGAGAACCTCTGGAAAGCTATTGAAGCGGGTGGTGGGAGGTCTTGACACCATCTGTTCCCAGTCCCCAAGGAAGACCTGCGACTGAGCTAAGTCTGAACTGACCTTTCCTTCAGGCACATATATGCTACACATTTGACTAGTCCTTGCTAAATGAGAGGAAAGATGGGAAATAATAGGGGTATTCCCTGGGGTAATTCCAAAGGATCTATTTGCACATAAGAAAGGTTTGAAAACAATGAAATTTATTTCCAAGATGGGGATATATATACATTATATATATATATATATATATATATATATATATATATATATATATATATATATATATGGAGTGTGTGTGTGTGTGTGTGTGTGAGTGTGAGTGTGTGTGTGTGTGTGTGTGTGTGTGTTGCATATATCCTCCATATACAACCTTGACACGTGCCCTGCCTCTGTAGCCAGTGTCACTTATCATACTTTATCTTTTACACTTCTAATTCCCACATTGATGCTTTTGGGTTGGGAACATGATGCATTTTGTAGAGAGTTGAAAGAAGCACTGCTGATTGTGGTGTATATACTAATCTGATTTCTCTGCAAAACAGATTTCTCAGATTTGTGTATTGTATTTTGAATTTGAACTAAGAAAAGAATGACAAAAAGTGTGGGTGTGGTTTGATTAAGGTGTGTGTGCCTTTCTATGCCGTTTATGTACTTTTTGGTTTTATATTCTGATTTTATTCTGTGAACCGCCCTGAGATCTGTGGATATAGGGCGGTACAGTGGTGCCTCGCAAGACGAAATTAATTCGTTCTGTGAGTGCTGTCGTCTAGCGAAAATTTCGTCTTGCGAAGCACGGACGGGGGAAGCGCGGTTTGATGGAAAAAACGCGAACATTTTTCGTCTTGCGAGTCGCGCCCATAGGGAAATTCGTCTTGCGAGCCACCCTTTCGTTAGCGAGTGCCTTTCGTCTAGCGAGTTTTTCGTCTAGCGAGGCATTCGTCTTGCGAGGTACCACTGTATATTAATTAATTAATTAATTAATTATAAAACAAAAGAGAGGTGTGTGTGTCTGTGAAGCAACTGTATTCAAAGTTATTGTATGCATCTCTCTGTGTATATCTCTATATGCGTGTCTAGATATCACACACAAACACAGAGCAAAGTAATTGTTTGAGTGTGTGGATACTGAAGTAGCCAGCTGATGTACAAACCATGCATAATAGTTTCAGTGGGTTCAAAAAGGGAGGCAAAAAACAAACAAACTGGAAGGTGGATCCCCAAACAGTCCAGTGCTCAGTGGTCATGGAATTCTGGATAAGGAGTAGAACACTGGGAGTGTGGAAAACAGGATGGAATTGAGTATTCTGGAAGGGAACATGGCTGGCTGGCTGCAGTTGTGAACAGGAACACTCAACAGCGGAACGTCATGCTGCAGGCCCAACTTGCACCCATCCAAAACAGGAAGGGTACACTACTGTATCTGAGCAAGCATGGTTGATTTGAACTAACAGTTTGCAAATCAGAATGTCAGATGGAACAGGAAATGAGGAGTACTTAAATTTGAAAGTGTCAGAACATAAGTCTACTTGGAAAAGCCCCCTTACTCTTTTCTCCTCAGAGCCTTTTCAGTATGCTGCTGCAGGGGCAAGGAAGACACAGTGCATGACTCAACAGTATCCTCCTGTCTAAGCAGTAGGCAAAAATAATCCCTTGCTGACACGTGGTTCTGATTTCAGAGCCAAGTGCTGGTTTCTGGAGCTCAGCCCCTTCTGAAATTAGGCCAAAGGGATGGTTCTCACTGTCAAAGCATCCTGACTGCTTGAGTTGCAAATGACAAACATTATTTCAGTCCAGGTTCTCCAAGGTACATCGAAAACACGCCAGAATGTAAGAATGCCAAGCATCAGCCGTCAAGGACACTTGCCCTTGTAAGCCTGCTTTTGTGAAAATCCCATTTCCAGAGATGAGAGGGCCTTTGGATCTGTCTAGAGCCCTTCTCCCTTCATGCATTATTAATTAATTTATTATTACAGTTATTATGATCTTTATGAAGTGTACCGAAGCCCTATTTATCCGAGATCAGCTAATTTTTAATGAGCCAATTCTACTGCCAAGGCCACTTCTTTAACCAAACGGCGTGGCTTTCCTTAAGGAAGGAGACAAAGGCCGTTTGGACGCCTCACGTCGATTACTACTCCAGCATGAAATATGCTCCAAGTTTTTAAGCACAGAATTGGACGCCGCAGCTTAGAAAGCACCAGCTGCAAACATTTACTGAAACGTACCTTTCAAAAAAGAAAAAGAAAAAATGACCAAGATCTTTTTAAGTACAAGGGAAGATTCCTGGAAGCCCCTTTCAGTACAAACAGCAATTTGTATACAGTACAATCGCTAAACTAGCCTGAGCAGAAAAAGAAGCTTTACATACAAAAGAGCGTGCATTTAACTATGTGCTCTGTAGTTTTATAACACGTATTTATATGCATGGAATGAGGAACCTCCCCGCAAATGACTGGAGCAAGGGTTCATGCTCTGGTCAGGCAGAGCACAGGTCATTTGAAAAGGTCTGTGCAATTGGAAACTGTTTAAACACAGTGGGGAATTAGCATGTAAAAGGAAGAGAGAAAGAGAGAGAGAGAAAGCTGAGACAGGATGGGGGAACAAAGTGTTCTCTAAACTTGCCTTTGAGTGACTGAAGAAACTGGGTTGAACAGGACAGTACACACACACACACACACACACACACAAAATGTAGGAGTAAACCTTTCTCTCTCTCTTTTTGGTAGTTGAAATTCAGGATCTCTTATTGCTAGTAGCTTTCTGTGACTGCTTTCTCCCACCCAGTGGTGATGGACAAACAGATCTGTTTCAAGTCCATGTCACTTTTGCATATGTTCATCTATAACTCTTCTTCTTCTTTTAAATCCATTCCATCTCATTTCTGTATTAATTTACATTTAAAAATGCACAAAATATAAATGTACTTTCTTTGAAAAGTATGAATTTCTTATATGCATTTTTGTAGATTTATTTGAGCCCAGAGCTACATCCCAAACTTGGAAGATGTGCAAAATTTGAAGGACAGCTGCACCCTGTTGTGTACGGAAGTGTGGATCAGGTTACTTCATGTTGGCGTTCATTGTGTGCTGGATCAGACCAAATGTTCATCTAGTCTAGCATCCTGTTTCCAGTTGTTTCCAGCAAAAGAGTCTCTGGGAAGCCTACAAGTTGGGCATGAAAGCAACAGCCGCCTACCATTGTTTGTCCCCCAGTGACCAGGAATCAGAATTATTCTGTCTCTGAACATGGAAATTCCATTGAGCTATCACTGGTAATGGCTGATGATGGATCTATCCTTCATGTGTTTGCCTAATCCTCTTTTAATAGCCATCTTGGACAATGGCTATCATCACATCAAGTTGAAAGATAACTCCACAGGCAAATAAAACAATTTTGTCTGCCAATTGATTTTGAGTGACCCAATGTTCTGGTATTCTGGGAGACAGATAAACATTTCTGTCTATCTGCTTCCTCTGTCATAACATTTCTGGATTGTCATCAAAGGTTACAAATTTTCCAAACTATTGTTATTGTTATTGTTATTACCATTACCATTATTATAATGCTGCCTTTCATCCAAGGATCACGGAACAGTTTACAATATAAAACAACATGGTAGCAAACAAAACAATACCGCCATGTTTGACCCCCAGTTTAAAAAGCTATGTTGTTTAGTTATTTAGTCGTGTCCGACTCTTTGTGACCCCATGGACCAGAGCTTGCCAGGCACTCCTGTCTTCCACTATCTCCCACAGTTTGGTCAGACTCATGTTGGTAGCTTCGAGAACACTGTCCAAACATCTCGTCCTCTGTCATGTCCTTCTCCTTGTGCCCTCAATCTTTCCCAACATCAGGGTTTTTTCCAGGGAGTCTTCTCTTCTCATGAGGTGGCCAAAGTATTGGAGCCTCAACTTCAGGATCTGTCCTTTCAGCAGTGAGCACTCAGGGCTGATTTCTTTGAGAATGGATAGGTTTGATCTTCTTGCAGTCCATGGGACTCTCAAGAGTCTCCTCCAGCACCATAATTCAAAAGCATCAATTCTTCGGTGATCAGCCTTCTTTATGGTCCAGCTCTCACTTCCATACATCCAAAGATTGTTTAATTAACCAAAGTAGAAGAGGAATCTCTTTGCCTGGCTCCGAAAGATATGTAATGAAGGTGCCAGGTAAGCCTTCATAAGGAGGCCACATTCCACAAGCAGGGGGGCCATTCTGGACCTCTCTTGGAGGAGGTACATGAAGAAGGGCCTTGGAAGATGGTCACAGGGTCCATTTCAGTTCTTATGGGGAGAGGCGGTCTATTAAAGGCAACCACATCTACAACACATAGCTACTGTCAAATCTGGAAATGACTAGAACATTGATAACTGAGGAGAGGTTTGACTTCTCCAGGCAGAACCACAGTTGGCATAGCAGCTAATAAGAAATTCTCCTGGTCATTGCCACCACTGGACCTTTCCTGGTTGAGTACGTGGGAAGTTGTTGGCGTTGGCTGTGAAGTGGGATTGGGTGGGGGGAACCACCCGATAAATGGCATCTTCAGGTCAAGTTACATCATAAATAATCTGCAAAGATTCAGCAAACTTCATTGTGAGCAGACACTGTGCCATTGACATCTCTTGTTGGAAAGGCAGCTTGGATTTAGCTCCCAACTTCACATAATGTAATTATCATCCTCTGTTTACTTGTGGGGGTGAAAGAAAATTAATAATATGCTTCATAATAATGGCAAGTGCCTTTGTAATTTGTGCTGTAAAGCAGCCAGAAAGGCTTAGACACTATTGTGGAAGGCTATGCCGAAAAAAAGCATTCATTTAAGATAAATAATCTGGTAATGTCAGGCTTCTTCTTTCACTAAATAACAGTTTTGGCAATGTCATCAGCAAGACGGAGCCTTTGTGTTCAATGGCCTTTTAATGTGAAACTAAGCTTTTTGAAATATCTGAAACCCACTGCATCCCAGACAAATCTTCTCTAGTGTGCAGAATAATACAAATGCCCCTCAAAGTTTTAAACATGGCAACCATCACTAGAGGTGTTTTCTTTAAAAAACAAACAAACTTTCAACAGTCACCACTGTCCCCCTTCAAAGCAAAGGAGAGGTAGCAAAGCAGATTAAAAGCATTATTCTTCAAACAAACATCACTTGACCAGAACTAAAGTACAGACCTAACCATTTCACTTTTTTCATAGTTCCCATGGTTTAAAAGCCATCAGAGCTGATTTCTTGATCCTATTTTTGTATATGTGGAATCATGGGGTACAGAATAGAAATTCATACAATCATACACACAAGAAACCCTGGGTAAACCACATATGGTCTGACATTCAACTAACCCAAAGAATAAAGAAGCATCTATTCTGAAGTGTCCAGTGCCCATAACATTATTATTGTATTTTCTTTTATTTTGAGACATTTTTATATGCACTCATGTAAGATTCCCAAAGAGGGTTTAAAGGGAAATAAACATTTCCCTAATTTAACGCCTCAGTTACGTGCTATCTCATCTATACTGGTGTGTATAATAACTGGGTACAGGATTGCAGTCTTAAAACAATTCATTTGCTATGTGTTAACTGAAAGCAGCCGTTTCCCATTCCTGACTTTTGATCTTACTGATTTGCAGCTTATCCTCTGCAAGCCTATTCTTGCTTATTCCAGCTGCAGTACTACAGCCTAGAAATATTCTGTAGCACTTCTGATTTAACTATCCAGAAAAAGCAGGAATAGGTAGACCGAGATCTTCAACTTTCTCCACATAGAACTTCCCTTCCTGTGTTTAGATCTCCTGGTCCCATGTTGGTTCATCCCTAAAAACAGGATGCCAAGTTTTCCAGAGGGCTAGCAATGTTAGTCTGTAGCAGCCAAAAAACAAAGATTATTGTAGTACAGCGGTACCTCGACTTACAAATTACTCGACATATGAATTTTTCGACTTACGAATGGACATCCGTTGGTGGTTTTAGATGGGGTTTACTTGACTTATGAATTTTAGATGCGGTTTACTCGACTTATGAATTTTTCTGAATTTTTCGTTTCCAATGCATTCCTATGGGGAAATCGCTTTTTTCAACTTACAAATTTTTCGACCTACAAATGTGCATTCAGAACGGATTAAATTCGTAAGTCGAGGTACCACTGTATATATATATATTTCTTCATGGTGAGAAGAGTTTTCTTAACTTACTTTTGATTGGCCTGTAGATTGTTTGATAGGGTTGACATATCTTGAAGAGCAAAAAAAGAGGACAGCTCGAGCCACTGCCAGCCCGAGCTGGGGAAAGTGGCATGCGGGGCTGCCGCCATGCCTGTGTGCCTCTTTCCCCAGCTTGGACTAGCAGTGGCTGTAGAATGCAGAGCAGCCACAAACCAAGCCCAAGTCTGGTCCGCCCGAGGCCAAGCTGCTCCCAAATAACCCCCCCCCAAAAAAACCCTGGACATTTCCTTTACAATATAAAAATCCGCCCAGATGGGCATGTTGCCTCCCCCCCCCCGACATGTCCTGGTTTCCCCAGATGTATGGCAACCCTATTGGTAGATCAGGCTCCTTGCAATATCAGTCCTAAGAGGCAGAGTCTTCCAACATATAATGAATTGAATTCCGGAGAAAAACACTCTCACAGCAGCCCACAAGCAAGCTACCACCTTTCTATGTATTTAGCTCATGGGGGGGGGAATAAAACACAACATAGAACCAAAGTGTGCTTGTGCCACAATAAGATGAAGTAGACGATTCGTCTTCCTTGGAATATCAAGTCGCCTTATGCTGACAAAAATAAGCATGCTTGCTTACATACAGCATACAGTCTGTCTTAATATGGAAGTATTTCATAATTACACAACAGAAACCCTAGAGAAATTTCCTCATTATTATTATCTTTAAATACCAAGCCTGTTAAAAATGAATTCAAATCTGTGCTTGTAATGCACAGTACCCAATAGAGAAAAACTACTACTACTACTACTACTACTACTACTACAAAACATAATAATCACAATAAATATAATAATAATAGCATAGTTGGCTTTTTCATTTGTTCAAAAAGAGCAAAGAGGATACAAATATTCTAACCGGTAATGCCAGCTCCTTCTTTTTTCCCCAGCCTGGGATAAGATGACACATTCAAATCTCTTTCATTCTTCTCATTTCACAGCCCCTTTAGACAAACAAAATACAAGCAATGATGGGACATTAATGTCAGACTTGTCAATATCTCTGACAGACTTTGGATTTAGTCAGTAATAGCAATAACAAATCATCTTGTAGGGTTTATTTTTTAAATTTCTGTTGTATTTCATTTCTGCAGCTGGGTTTGTCTTTGAACCAGCATGCCCTTTGCCACACTGGCTTCCCATCTGGGTAATAGTTATTTATATTTAAATATTCTCAGTATTCTCAGCCTCCCTCCCCCAAGAACTGAGGTGATATGCTTGTGAAGGACTCAGTAGCTCCGAGGGTTATTCCCACATAACTGCTCAATAATACTGTAGCTTTTAGCAAAATGATTAGACACTTCATGGATACTTATAAACGGCTATCGGCCATGATAATTAACTTGAATCTCTCCATCCAGAAGCAGTATAGCTTGGCATAGCAAATTCTGGTTATCAAAATCAGGGCCTGGCTTCCTCCCTCACGACCTGCTTGTGAACCTCTAGGGTCAATACACTGGTCACTGGTGAAAATATAATACTGGATTAGATGACACAAGGAAGCCCCAGTGTAAGACTATTTGTTTGTTTAACCCTATAGTGGTGGCATCTCTCTAAGATCGCAGATATCTCTCCAAGCTCCTTTGCAACACTTGCTATCTCATCCTTAAACTCAATAATACAGTATTTGTGGTCCTCTGGATATTGTTGAACTCCAACTCCCATCAGCCCCAGCATGACCACAGGTTAAAGATGATGTGAGTGCCTTAGGGGGCTGTTTGGTTTCTCTGAGGCAAAGCAGGATTTCTGCAAGGTTACATGATTCAAACCAGGGGTCCCTGAAGCACTTTGTAGCAACTCAACAATCCTTTAAAAAAAAATAGACAAGAATCTGCTAAAAGTGAAAATATATGACTCCGATTACTGTGTAATGAAACTTTCTGGATCAGATAGAGAAGGGAAAGCTCCTTCTAAATTGAAACAGATCTAGGCTGTAACACGGGGAAATGGTTTTATCCCAGTGCTTTGAAGAAAGAAGCAACTTTATGGTTCTAGAAGCTCGGAGGGGAAGAGCAGAGGGTGAGCACCTTCATGACCAGCAGCTTATAATCACAAGTAAGTTACTTCTGGTTTTCCCCACCTCTAAATCAATTTTAAGGGTGCCTAGCTGCAATTTGGCACAGTTGTTGTTGTTGTTGTTGTTGTTGTTGTTGTTGTGTTGTGTTGTTGTTAAACTAGTGGCACCTCACTTATGTCTGCAATTTTCAGACTAGTTGCCGTCAAAACACACCATGGAAAAACACACACACACCATGAAACTAGAATGGCTACCCTTACAGCAAAAAACACTGGAGTTTTCCTTCTGATACTACTACCACCACCACTACTACTACTACTACTACTAATAATAATAATAATAATTTATTTATACCCTGCCCATCTGGCTGGGTTTCCCCAGCCACTCTAGGTGTTGTTAATAAAGTGATAAAATATCAAACATTAAAAACTTCCCTAAACAGGACTGCCTTCAGATGTCTTCTAAAAGTCAGATAGTTGTTTATTTCCTTGACATCTGGTGGGAGGGCGTTCCACAGGGCAGGTGACACTACCAAGAAGGCCTGGTTCTCTGTAACCTCACTTCTCGCAGGGAGGGAACCGCCAGAAGGCCCTCGGAACTGGACCTCAGTGTCCAGGCTGAACAATGGGGGTGGAGATGTTCCTTCAGGTATGCTGGGCCAAAGCTGTTTAGGGTTTTGAAGTCAACACCAATACTTTGAATTGTGCTCGGAAATGTACAAGACAAGACGCCTTTCCTCAAAGGCATTCAAAAGTGAAGATTTTATAGATGTTTCTTTTTAAATCAATAAGGTTGCCCACAAATTGTATGAAACTCAGCAAGCTTTGCCCACTCTTGAGTGGCTAGTATGCCTACAAATTTCATCCACTTTCTAGCATTGAAATTAAAGAGACATGGACAGACTATGAGGTGCTTCAGATGAAGGCAGACTGTTTCCTGAAGCACCAAAGTGGCACCCCAACCCATTCTTGTGCCTCGTGCATATCCCTAATACACACACAGAGGTATGTTAACTTGTTCTCAACACCTCTGGTCACACTGGGAATTTTTTAGATGCCAGTTTCATGTGTGCATAAGAGCAAGCCAATGGTTCTGACTTTATTAATATTCATTGTTTCTCATCTTTCATAGTGTGTTGTTGTTTTTAACCTGAGTCAATCACTACCTGAAAGATAAAGCACATAGCCATTATTGGGGTGGAGATATAATGAATGGAATATATAGCTAGCTGTTTTCCCCCCCTCCCAGCTACTCACTAATCTCATTGTCTCGTCTCAGCCTTGATAAAGTTGCTATTTCCCCAGAGAGAAGCTTCTTCCCTCAGCCTTTTCCTATCTAAAGCACAAACACTTTGACATGTCATACTGAAGTCCTTGGTGTGTGTGTGTGTGTGTTCTGAGGCCTTGTTCATAAATCATAAAACTTCATCCAGGATTATAATTACTGTGGGTACTCAGCATGTAAGTGGGTACAGAAAAATTAAGTATTTCATTCTAAATTATTATAGAGAACATGATCTTATTATTTCAATGTATTATTTTGGAGTATCTGAAATCACTTTGGTTAACAATTCCTTATTCATAAAAGAAGTTAATTCACAGAGTAAAGTATTTATTGCTTGAGCAATACATGTATCACCAAAGCCTTTCATATGTCCTACATGACATAAACCTGTTACGACTAGCAGAACAATCCAAACCTTCATTCCCTTCCAGGAGAGCTTTGCAGATTTTCCATCCACATTCTGGCTGCTCACAGCAACCATGGAGGATGTTAAGGAAGAGAAGATGATTGAGCCAGTTACATCTGCCATTTCCAGGCTGGTGCAGCAACTGGGTTGAGATAGGACCCAATGCTTTATGCTAGCTCCCATTTGATGGGTGGAAGGGGGAAGCTGGTGCTGATGGAGTGACTCTTGTGTCACTTCATTGTTGACAGCTGGTAGAAGACTGGATCAATAAGCCAGCAGAGTTGAGCAGGCGGACATTACAAAAAAAAAACCAACAAACCACAGGCTACCATACGTTGAATTTGGTTTGTTCTTTAGGGCTGAAATCCAAACTACACTTCCCTGGGAATAAGTCCAACTGAATTCAGTAGGATTTAGTTCTGAGCAGGCATCATTTAGGACACACTGAGAATCTAGGATTGTGCTATTAGTCACAAAATAATTCCTGGAAAAACCATACAGAATATGATGAATCAAAGTGACATCACTGACTGTAGTCCTGAAACAGAGGCAGTCCTTCTGATAAATGTTCTCTTCATCCTATGTATACCCAGTCCATCACAATATCTGTTGGCTACCCTATTATCCTATAGCACCAAACAATTACTATGTTACTCCCAAGCTCAACAACACTTCAGAGACCAGCTAACTTGCTGGGGATCTGAATAACAAATTTAAGCACAATAATTTGAGACAGCATAGCTGACCTTAATACATACATTTACCTTCCATATCTCCATAACATGTTTGCCCTCCTAAAATAAGAGTAAAGGTTCAAATCCTTGCAACGGGGTGAGCTCCCGTTGCTCGGTCCCAGCTTCTGCCAACCTAGCCGTTCGAAAGCACATCAAAGTGCAAGTAGATAAATAGGTACCACTCTGGTGGGAAGGTAAACGGCATTTTCATGCGCTGCTCTGGTTCGCCACATGACCTGGAAGCTGTCTGCGGACAAACGCCAGCTCCCTCGGTCAGTAATGTGAGATGAGCCCTGCAAGCCCAGAGTCGTCCACGACTAGACTTAATGGTCAGGGGTCCCTTTACCTTTATCTTTACAGCTTATTCAAGAGTAAACTTGCTACAGCATTCTCCACCAGCTGCAGCTTCCAGACCAATCTCAACTTTCATCTTCTAGGTACTCCATTTCCATTTAGTAACCCACATCCAGACCATTACTGGCTTTCATCACTAGCTCTCATTAAGGCAAACCAAGGAGGTATCTGACTGCTACTTAATCCCATCTCTGCCAGCCTGCAATCAATTGGATGAAGCCTCCAGGAACATAGGTCATTCCCATATACCGAGTCAGATCATTGATCTGTCTGGCTCTGTATTGTCTACACTGACTGGCAGTGTGGCTCCAGGATTTCAGATACATCCCCAGTTCTGGAAATACCGGGTCTTCAACCTGTGACCTTCTGAATGCAAAGCAGATGCTCTACCACTGAGCTACAGCCCTTACAAGTACCACCACCCTTTGAACTGAGTGGCAGTGGGAAGTATGAAAGCACCTTAGGAAGTCTCATCATGGAAGTCTATCTCAATCTCCTTCAATGCATACATTACTTGCCTCATGAGTGAATCAGTTTATACTTGACTACTGTCACTCCATCTGTTGTTGTTGTTCAGTCGTTCAGTCGTGTCCGACTCTTCGTGACCCCATGGACTAGAGCACGCCAGGCATGCCTATCCTTCACTGCCTCTCGCAGTTTGGCCAAACTCATGTTAGTAGCTTCGAGAACACTGTCCAACCATCTCACCCTCTGTCGTCCCCTTCTCCTTGTGCCCTCCATCTTTCCCAACATCAGGGTCTTTTCTAGGGAGTCTTCTCTTCTCATGAGGTGGCCAAAGTACTGGAGCCTCAACTTCAGGATCTGTCCTTCTAGTGAGCACTCAGGGCTGATTTCTTTGAGAATGGATAGGTTTGATCTTCTTGCAGTCCGTGGGACTCTCAAGAGTCTCCTCCAGCACCATAATTCAAAAGCATCTCCATCTACCAACTAGTAAGATAAGCAGGCTTCACAGAATAACCTCAAGAGAAAGATTGCATCCCTCTGTAGAAAGGTGATAACAGCCTTCCCTATTGGCCAGAGTCAAAAGCATACCAACACTGGCTGCCGGGTTCACGTTGCTTCCTCTGGGAAGAGGGGTGGGATAAACCTGGCCCCAATGAATGCCATGTGTGTGACATTCATGCAGTTAATACATGCAGTATATGAATGAAAGACAGAAGTCCATAAATGCTGACAAATGCACACCAGGAAGTTCTGCTTGAGTCGTGGCTCCGCGATGAGTGCCCATAAGTGTGTCAGGATGTGCACCCTTCATTCATTTGTCTTTGGCATTGGAAACAGGAGAGCAACACCAGTGAGCTACAGAAAATATAATTTCTATGTACAATTCTGATGGAGTCACTCCAGAGGGTGTCATAACTTCATTATCGCAAGGAGATCCAGTTTTGTGGCAATTCTGCAGGAAATCAGTTTGCTCTTGCTCAGTTCAGACAGAGAAGTGCTTTCCTTTGGTGTTCCCCTGGCTGTCAGACCCAGCTAGCTAGCAAGCACAAAAGATCCATTGTTTTCTCACAACAGGGAACTGCTGTTCTATGGCAGTGAAGTCTACCTGCTTACTGGAGTCAAGGGCACCCTTTGACTATTTCACAAAGAGCCACAACAGATGATGCAGAGGGTTCCCTAAGATGCACTGGCAGTTTTCTTGATGTGGGGGCAGAAGAATGCTTTCTCATTACTACTGTAGGCATCAATTGTCTTGCAAAGCATCCGCACGGCCAGCTCTGGGATGAAGTGTGTTTGCAGCTGCGAAGAACCACTCCCCCCCCCACTCCCTCACCACCACCAGCCACATTTAGTAAGTTACTGCAAAGGGCAGCTTCCAGAAACAATGAATTCCTTGATAGAATTCACTGTTTTCAGAACTTGCCTGGAAAACTGGCCTGCTGTTCTGTTGTCTGGAGGAAAATGCTTATACTCTTATTTATATGTGTTGGTTACGAGTGGTAAAGGTAATGCCCTAAAGACTCTGAAGGATTAAACAAAGACAGAAAGTAAATTTGCATTTGTTGCACCATTGAGTCTATGCCATTAATTGGAGTCATGCTGCCTCCTTCTTCAGTTCCTTGCTTTGCAATCACACTCATTTTTATTAGAAATTTCTCATTGTGACTTCAATTTTCTAGAGGGTCAAAGGGTTTGGATCAGTCAGCAGCTGAGGACAGAAAAGTTTTATTAATGTCGACGTATTCACTTTGGCCACCTCATGAGAAGAGAAGACTCCCTGGAAAAGACCCTGATGTTGGGAAAGATGGAGGGCACAAGGAGAAGGGGACGACAAAGGATGAGATGGTTGGACAGTATTCTCGAAGCTACTAACATGAGTTTGGCCAAACTGCGGGAGGCAGTGAAGGATAGGCGTGCCTGGCGTGCTCTGGTCCATGGGGTCACGAAGAGTCGGACACGACTGAACGACTGAACAACAACAACAAATTCACTGGGCAGGAGTCTATGTTCTGTCTGACCCAGAGGTTGCTTAGAAAAGAAATATGGGGGAATAGGGTAGTAGCAAAGTTAGCCATGTGAGAAGCTGGACAAATACCCAGCGCAGAAGATGACTGAAAAACACAATGGCTGTTACTTATCAGAGTTATGGATGCTTGCAATAGCACATGTGTATTCTCAAGTCCAAGCTGACCCCTCAGTAGTGGCAACCAGTTATTGAGCAGTATTCCTAGAGTAATTCACCTAATGCCATATTAGTTGTCCCCACCACCAATTAAGCCTTATGGTCTGGTTCTCTTGTCCGTTTTTTAAAAAGCGTTTTAACTGTGTTTATATTTTAATAGTTTCATGCTGCATTTTAACTTTTATTTGTTTTGTATGCTGCCCAGATAACTTGTGTTATGGGGCAATTTATAAAAATGCATCAAAATAAAGAGTTTGCAAACTCAAACACTTCAAAAGAAGTGTCCCACTGTAGATTTGCAGATGACACCAAGCTGGGATGGGTAGCTAATGCCTCGGAAGACAGAATGGGCCCAAACTAATAAAATGAATTTTCACCAGGGCAAATGTAAGGTTCTGCCCTTAGACAAAAAAAAAAAACCTGATGCAAAAATGTAAGATCTGGCTTACATGTGAAAAGGATCTAGGGGTCTTAGTGGACCACAAGCTGAACTTGAGTCAACGGGGGAGCTCTAAGACAGCAGGAGTGGCCTTGCAGGTGTGTTCACACCTGCAGGTACCAATGTTGTCAACCTGAGTTCCCCTAAGAGCACTACCCTGTCCCATCCCAGCAAACACAGCTCTGTCCCCTTTCATGCACCCCCAATAGTAACACATAAAATTAATCCAGATCCTTGCTCAAAAACTTTGAATGGAACCTGCTAGTCAAGTTCTACCTGTCTTTTTTTTTCATTTCCAGTCAATAATGACATCTCAGATCAGATGCATGTCAAGGAAAAGGGCAGCTGCTCCACTGACTCAGCTGAAAAATATGATCACTCTTTTTGGAATGACATAGAAATCTGCATCAACAGAATATCATAGAATATTAAAATTCCAGCAAATTTATAAATATTGCAAAGGCACATGAATCAATCAATGTTATGAATAAAGCTAATGTCCTTGAAACAGAAAACACTTGAGTGAAATATCATTATTATTATTCCATTGAAAGAATGTGAACACAAAGGACAGGATATCATGATTGGGGCCTCCATATTAACAACAACTACAACAACAACAATATCAAGGAATGAATTAGGAGAGGACAAAAGATGAAGGCAGCAGTCTGAGGAACTGGCATCACACATTTGCATTATGAATGCAGGCCATAATTACATAGCTGCCACTCAGCTGACAGGATTTTCATATCTTTAAATATTGTGATGATTCAGTCTTTAATAATTACAGCTGGAAAGTTCTATTGCTTGAAAAGAGAAAATAAAAATGAACTTATCATTTTTCATTGAAATAGTATGGGAAACTAGAATGCAGTTGGAATCCTAATTACTTGAAACCACTGGTTATCTTTGAAAATGATTTCCCCCCCCCCTGCTTTTGTCATGTCCTTTTAAAAGACTGGATTATGTGTAAAATACTATTTCACAGGGAGGGGGGATTAAAATATCTCTTTTTGAAAATTCACAATGCCTACATGCAATTATTTATATAAGAAAAGCTCTGTTTTTCTTATATAACATGTGCAGAGGAGGACAACTAAGATGATCAAGTGTCTAGAAGCCAAGCCTTATGAGGAACAGTTGAGGGAGCTGGGTATGTTTAGCCTGGAAAAGAGGAGACTGAGAAGAGATATGCTAGACATCTCCTAATATATGAAGGGCTGTCACTTCAGAAATGGAGCAAGCTTATTTCCTCCTGCTCTGGAGGGTAGGGTAGGACTTGAACCAATGGCTTCAAGTTACAAGAAAGGAGATTCCAACTCAATATCAGAAAGAACCTAAGTTCTGACAGTCAGAGCTGTTTGGCAGTGGAACGGACTCCTTCAGGAGGTGGTGGACTCTCCTTCCTTGGAGGTTTCGAAGCAGAGGCTGGATGGCCATCTGTCATGGATGCTTTAGTCGAGATTCTTGAATTGCAGGGGGCTGAACTAGATGACCCTTGGGGTCCCTTCCAACTCTACAATTCCATGATTCCATGCTGGATCGGACCCATCTAATCTCACATCCTATTTTCATAGGGATGTAAATAAGCCTCAGGCAAACATATATTCCTTGTCATACATGTTCCAGAAGTCATTAAAACTCTTTTGTTTCACTGAAAGTTCTGTACGGAAGAAAATATATATACCTTCATACTTAGTACACATTAGTGGCTTGAAACGCAGTAAGGTAGTTTCCCCCAGCTATGTTTCAAGTCATTTTCTTACAATGCTGTATACCTCAGAGAGAGGCTGCCTCATACTGGATCTGTACAGGTGGCTTTACAAGGGAATTTCAGAAAATCTGAACATCATGGCCTAATTCCTAAATGCTCATGCAGATATTTTGCAGATGGTGGCAGTTCTGTTCAAAGAAACATAAACACAAAAAAGGAATGGCAGGATAAATTATTAGATTATACTGAACTGGCCAGATTAACAGAGACAATAAGGAGACAACCTAGACAAGAATTTGAAAAAGAATGGGGAAAATGCAGAGAATACTTTATCAAACAGTGCCCCAAAATATATACCTGGACTTGTTTCTATTAATTTCTACAGGATATTTTGCGGTTTTAAAAGTCATAACTGGGAAAAATTGTAATAATCACATATAAAAGGAACAGTATACAAGAAGTAAATAAGGAGGCCATTTACACTCTAATCGAATGATTCTGCACCATGAATGAAGGAGGAAATGTACTCCAGACCTCCTCCTTCCATGAGCAGAAGCACTTTCTATTCTCAGAGAAAAAACACTGGATATATCACCCATTGTTAAATCTTCATACAGGAAACAGCAGAGAGAGAGAGAGAGAGAGAGAGAGAGAGAGAGAGAGAGAGATCACATAAAGAACCAAGATCACAAATTTCTGATAATCCATATATATAAAACACAAATGTCTCTGTGTCCAGTCCCTGTGTCTCTGGGTTTGCGCTACTGAGCATGTGCCCCAGGGACACAGGGATTGGATGGAGAGACATCGGGCCGGGAGCAGCAGCGGCAGTTGAAGCGGGGTGGTTGAAATGGAACTCTGGTGCTCCAGAAGAGAGGGGAGGCCGAGGAGGAAGGCCACGCTGCCGCTGCAACGAGAGCCCCGAGGCCTAGCACCCCGGGAGCGGCCCAGAGCAACCCACCCCCGTGGAACGCCGGCGTTCCGCTTCAACTGCCACCGCCGTGGGAGGGGAGGAGAAGAGAGGAGGAGCATTATTGTCATTCTTAAAGGCTCCAGGGTGCCGCTGCTGCCAGTCCGTGTAGGCCGCACTGAGCGAGACGGCAGCCCCCACGGTGATTCTGAGGCGAGGCCCGGCCGCGGCGGCGATGTACCCGAGGCTGGAGGCCATGAGGCCCACGAGGCCGGTGCCTGCGCCCAGCTCGAGCACGGCCTTACGACGGAGAGGGAGCCCTGCCAGGCCCGCCGCCTCCGAGTCCTCGGCCCCCTTCTCGAGGAAGCGCGCCAGCACCAGCGCCACGTCCCACACCACGCAGCCCGTCCCGCCCGCCGAGCACTGCCCGAGGCGGAGCCCCGCCGAGCTGTCCCGCCGGGCCTTGGCGTGCTCAAACCCTGGCCCCCTCTCTGGAGAAGGGGAAGAAGACATGATGGAGGCCGCGGGAGAGGAGACGGAGGCCGGCCGGCCGGCCGCAGGGAGGGAGGGAGGGAGGGAGGGAGGGAGGGAGGAGGAGCGAGAGGGAGGGAGGCGGCTTCTGTTCTAGCACCCGTTATTTTAACGGGCTGAAACCACTAGTATGATTAATAATATGCCAATAAAACCACTATGGTTGATTGTGTTACTCTGATCAATGGCGCACTCATGCTACTCAGGTAAAAAAAAAGGTTGTACTTCTGATTTTTATTTCAAGAAAATTTATGCTTCAGCTATCAAACCCTGGCCTAATTTCAATAGCCCTTTAGAGCAACATTATAAAGAGCCCAAGTTTCCTTATTTGTATTATGTCTAATCCTAAATGTCCCACATCCTTGGCAGATTAACTCAAAGCTTTGTGAAGTTTCAAGTTTGCTTTAAAAAGGAAAAAGGAAAAAAAAAAAAGCTTGGGTTGACCAGGATCTTACAGTCCTCAAACTTTTCTAGACACTTCTAATTAAAATCAGATAGGAAAAGTACATGGCTCAGGGTGCAAACTGAGTACGTCACTTACTGAAGGCTCCTGTTAGATTAGGCCTCCCTAGTTTAGATTCTATCCAGATCCCACCTGTTTTTAATCTATTCCGGCAGGGACAGATATTCTTTCCCCAGACCATAGCAGTCATCTATTTAATTTACCAGATTAATATGACAGATGACATAGCCCAAATCTCTGACATGCACACTCGCAAAAAATAATTTATAGTACAGTAACTTGTAATGCTGCTGCTAACAAGCATACTTTTAATCTTCCACTTACTCTTGACAAACGGAGCTGTAAAAAATGAAAGGAGCCTTGGTGTTAAATGCATTTGGATAAGCAGGGAGAGTTAAAACACATAGGTTTATTTGCTCTATTATCTTAGCCGGTGGCTTGAGGTACTAAGCACATCAATGACCCAAACAGTGCTTGTATAATGAGAGGAAATCAGCTTGCCAACCAGAACATTCTCCCCAGCAAAGTTGGAACTGTCCCTATTTTCCAGAGACATCGCCAGATTTACAGAAGTTGTCCCGGTTTCTGGTTTGATCCTGGAATATCCCACTTTTCCTTAGGACATCCCGATTTTTATCAGAGAAATTTGGAGGATATGGAGTTATGCAACTCGGTAGCCAAGCTATGCAACCTTTAGAAGACATCTGAAGGCAGCCCTGTATTGGGAAGTTCGTTTAAAAAACGTTTAATGTTTTGTTATGTTTTTATATAGGTTGGAAGCTGTTCAGAGTGGCTGGGTCAACCCAGTCAGATGGCTTATAAATAATAAATTATTATTACTAAATAATAAATAAATTACTACATATTATTACTAAATAATAAAATTATTATTGGAATAGGATGCCCCTATTTTAATCAGAGAAATGTTGGAAGGTATGCAGTGCTGGTGCTTCTGAATGGGAGCATGAACTCAACTTCCATGCACAGTGGGTCCTGACTCTCCATATACTCAACATGCAATATTTGAATGGGGCACTGAATATTGGGTGATTTGATTGTGGCCAGCCACCGTACATTGGAGGTGACCATCTCCCATTCAAAAGCATAGTACATTACACTACTCATCCCACACATCCAATCATTCAGGTACTTAGTTGGGATGAGGGCCCTTGGGTGAATGAGTGTTGACTGGCAGTAGTCAATAGACTTGGACTTGGACTAGTGAGGGGCCATTGTAAAATCCTGGTTTCCACAGTGCTTTGACTATCGGAAAGGCATGGCTCACTACACAGATCTTCCACAGTTGAAAGACCAAGCCAAACCAATTCATGCCATGGACAGATTTCACATAATCCTGCTGTGTCAAACTTTCTTCCAGTTTGATTTTTAGGTTGAAAGTTCTAATAGGACCAGGCCATGGGTGGGGTGGGGTGGGGTGGGATTTCCATGCAAAAGGTCCTAGGTTCAATCTACAGCATCCCCAGGTACGGATGGGAAAGACGCCTGCCTGAAGTCCTGGAAAACTGCTGCCGGTCAAAGTACAGTCAATATGGTGTTGGACCCTAGAAGTGGGGAGTTCAAATCTCCACTCAGCCATGAAGCTCAATGGGTGGATTTAGGCCAGTCACTGTCACTCAGCAAATTATGAGGAAGGTGGGAGAGAAAGAACATGTGTACCATCTTGAACTTCATGGAGGAAAGCTGGGGTGTGAATTAATAATAAATAGCACAGAGCAGTGGTCTGATAGGAAGCTACATGGTACCCAGTGTTGCTAACTGCACTGAATAAGCAGCAACTGGTTTTCATTCCTCTGTACTGTCATTTCTTTCGCTTATCTGCTGCTTCTTTATCAGCAGTTTTCTATTGATTAAGACTTATTTCACTTTCCGAGAGTAGTCCCAGTATAATTTAAAACATTATTATATTTCAGTTGCATATTAACAGTGCTAAATATTGACATCAGGCTGGCATTCTCACTGTACTTTTTCCAGCATCTGCTAAAAACCATTTTTGATTAGGCAAGCCTACAAATCTATGTACAAGGTTGATGGGTGTTTTAATATATATATACACACACACCTCATAGTTTAATTATTTTGATTGTTTTATATAGCTGTTTTATGGATGACCATCCCCCCCCATTCTTTTTGTAAAACACTTGCAGGTTTAATTTTTATATCCAAGCAGTATGTAAAATTTTAATAAATAAATAAATAAATAATTTTATTTTAAAAGAATACTACCTAGTTTATCATTCATCCCCCCCCCACACACACACACCCATCCCAGTGTTCATCTCAAAGGAACCAGACAATTCTTTCCACCTACCTTCACTTAATTCTTTCCATTGCAATATACATTGTGTGGAGCAGCAAAAATAAATTCCTCTGCAAGTGGATAATACATTGCAGTGAACATCAAGATTTATCACACCTCTGCAGAAACCAGGAACTGTCAGGAGTTGCCTCTGTCAATATTTACCCCTTGGGTCAATAAATTCTGACAGTCAATTAAAGTCAGTACATTCGATTGACAGTAAGGCTGCTTGGACTCACCTGAGGTTAGGATTTTGTAAAGTAAGTATCTGCTTATATTGGCTGGAATGATTTTGAATTTAGAATCCCTCTAGCATAGACAGCACACCTCTGTTCAATTTGACTAGCATTACAATCCATAAATCCATTTAACGGTTAGTATTTGCTAACAGTTGGTGGGCAATATGCACGTAACCTGTATGCAAATTGAAGAGTACAAATTTTGCTTTAAAGAGGATGCCTGCCCCCTTTACATCTGCTGGAAAGTAGGTTATTTCACAGTGGTTTTTGCATTCATTTGCATAATAGATTGGTTTCAGGCACACATATTTAGGTTATTAACACCAGCCTTTTAGTGACTAAAGAGACATTAAATGCCATGCAGTCTAGAAATGGTCAAATATATAAGTAGAATAGCTCTGAAGTACTTAAATCAATGTGAACAGTTTAACTGTTGACTGAGCAGTCTGGTTTGCATTAATTCTAAACCATCTAAGAAATGCTACTTTTGCATGGCTATGGACATGGGGATGGACTGCAACTGTCTTGCATGCAAAAGGTCACAGATTCAATCGCCAGCATCTCCAGGTAGGACTGATAAAGACTCCAACCTGAAGCCCTGGAGATAGAGACTCCAACCTGAAGCTGTTAATCAGTGTAGACAATACTGAGCTAGATGAGCCCGTGATCTGACGTGGTATAAAGCAACTTCCTTTGCAAGACTCTTTCTTCCAGCTGTGTAATTCTGAACTTCTATAGCAAAGTCGGTTTTATCAGCCTATACACATGCCACCGACCAGCAAAGCTCATGCATCTCACAGTCTCTCCCATGCTTCTTCTCCCAAGCCTCAGAGGTAATCCTTCTCACTCCCTCAGCCTCTTTTGTCATGCCACCCTGGCCTGATAGCTTCCTCACTCACACCTCTTGCTTATCCTGTTGTCATGCTTTGATAGTGGAAAGTGACTGCTGCTCAAGACATTTTGCTGCCTGAGGCAGAGCAGCAAAAGTGCAGATACATCAGGCTTCCTAGAGAGAGAGAGAGCTTGGCTGCAGCAATCCACACTCCGCTTAGCTCAAGCCTGATGCATTTTAAGGAGCTCTGCATGAGGCTGCCCTTGAAGATATTTTGGAAGCTGTAGCTGCCACTAGGGTGCTAGTAAACACTACCAGCTGGGCACATGTTACACCTGCACCAGTTGCTGGTGTGCTACCAAGCCCAATTCAAGGTGCTTCCCAGAATACACAGCTGTTTCAGGTTCTGTTAACACAGTTGTCAGATTGCTTGTGACACTTCTGGGAAGATTTTGACAGTGGTGTTTTTTTCCCTCCTTCCCTTCCCACCCATGTTCGACTTGAGCAGTAAAGGACGTTTTGGCAGCTTGACTTGATTTGAAGTTCAGGGAATAAAAATTTAGCTCTTTCTTATGAAGTGTTCCTGACTACAGGTAAAGAATACAATCCTCTCTCCAGTTATATAAAGGAGGGATCATTAAAAGCTGGCAGCATCTGCAGTAAAGCAACTCAGTTTCTTTCTGAACAGAAATTTTAGACTCTAGACATTGAGGCCTTACAGGAATTGGGGTGTTCTTTAGATGGAAGTACAGTGGTACCCCGCAAGACGAATGCCTCACACAACGAAAAACTCGCAAAACGAAAGGGTTTTGCGAGTTTTTAGTTGACTCGCGAGACGAATTCGTCTATGCCTGTTTTTCGCAAGACGAAATCGTCTGGCGAGGTACCACTGTAAGCCGGCACCGGAGCTGCGCGGCGTCGTGTGGCTCCGGTGCCGGTGCCGGTCGGGAGGGGGCCGTGGGATCACGCCTGCCCACCGAAGATGGCAGGCGCGATCCCACGGCCCCCTCCCGACCGGTACCGGAGCTGCGCGGCGCCGCGTTTGTGCTGTAAAGGCTTACCTTTTCGCTCCGGTCGGGAGGGGTGTTGTCCGCGTCCGCCATTTTGGATCGGCTGTGCATGTCTGGACAGATCGTCTGCTATGTCCACCCACTATTTAATAGGTTCTATCCCTGCCATCTTCAAATACAGCAAGGACTATCCCCTAGCTGAAGACATGGATAGTTGCTGCCAGTCAGTGTAAACAATATTGAGCCAGGTGGACCAGTAGTTTGCTTCGTTATAAGGCAGCTTCCTATGTTCCCATGTTCCTATTCCCCCCCCCCCCAAAAAAAGTCTCTCAGAACAGCTTGCAAAAATCTGTACAAAGACTGGCCTCAGGCTCACAATCAAACATGGCACATGAGGGGGAAAAGAATGGGGAGGGGGAGGGGAAAGCAAGTTAAATAAGCAAGTTGTAGCTCTTACAGTACAGTTATTGCCTTTGATAAAAAGCTCCCTGCTCCCTACAAGCACTCTTCTCCCAGGAACAGAGCAGGCGACAATGACCAGGCCAGGAGCACAGGGCACCTCTTGCCCCACATTTCTTCCCTCCCACAGCTGACTTGATGGTAGTTCCAATTCTCACGGGAGGGTTGCTAAGGTGGGACAGCAATTTTATTTATTTGCTGATTCCTCCTTCCCACTGCAGCTTCCTCAGAGAATGCAGCGGATCCTCTGGAGCCATGTGAGGGGTGGTGCTGGGGACTGCTGTGAAGGGGGGGGGGTGTCCCAGCAACGACCGCCACCCCTTACCACTTCTCCCGCAGAGAGTCTCCACTGCATCCCAGTTCTTTCAGCGAATGGGAGGAGCTATTTGTGAAGTGCCAAGCCAGTATGCCACACCTTCTTTTGTCTGCTGCCTTGCTGCCCTGGAAATGCTGACTTGGCACGGGAAGTGTGAGGGTTGTAGCGATACATAATAAATAAATAGATTTCCATCAAGATCATGAATTTAAATGTTGCAATCATGTTGGAAGTTTTCCAACCGTGTCCTCATTATGGTATGAATATTTCTGTCGCCAGTTGAAACTTCAACTGCAGGCAAATATATCATTAGTGTCAGATAATTTTGGCCACTCAGTATTACCGGCGAAGAAAAAAGCAAAATGGTTTTTTATGCATATTTAACATCTGACTTTTTTTTAAAAAAAAATGTATCTGATTAGGGTACCACACTTGAAAAATGTTTTCATGGAAAGAATGGCAAAATGTTTAATCAAACATGTCTTCAGCTGTGGATTAAGAAGTTATGTTTTCACCCATCAACTTGGCCTGACAAGTAATACAGCAGGATGGCGATAAAAATCAATTACTCAAGTGATATTTATGGCTACTGAATAATACATCTATTATTATTCATTCACATTCCCACGCAGTCACAAAGAAAATATGGAGTCTGAGAGACAGCTATTAAAATACATTTCCTGCACAAAAGACCAAAATGATAGAAAGAAAAATGTTTGCTGTCTTAGATTATTTAGAAGGGAAAAGTGTTCCTAAATAGTGTATTATTTTGAAACAGTTGTTATTTCCCCCTGTTTTGATATTTTGTTTAACTAGATAAATAGATCACAAAGACCTGTTTTCATCTGGTTCAATTCTTACTGCAAGCTGTTCAATCTCCATTTCTGTTCAGGTTTAGAGAGCTATAAAAATGCCTACCTGTCACACACACAAATAAAAATGCAACCAACAAGTTTCTTCCTAATTAAACCATGAAGGATGCCAACTTGCTTTTTTACTTTTTAATGAATCAGACAGTGGCATCAAGAGAATGGAAAAATTGGTGAAGAAATACATATGAAACCTGGTTTCTGAGGGTGTTGTATTCTTATTTAGTTTGCTAATAAATGTCTCAAGCATACAGACAAGTTCTGAGTAGGTCTGAACTACTCAATTAGGCACTCAAATGCTGACACAGGAGCATTTCAGTCAGAAGAGCCTTGGTAAATGCCATTCCCTGTGGATCCCAAAACCTCCCCCACCCAAAAATTAAGTCTGAGAAGGATTAGGTGATGAAATGAAGCCAGGAAGGTGGGGGACAGTGGAAGAATGGCTACCAGAAAGCTGTCACAGTTCAGTCTTTCTGACATTTTAAAGAATTGTTGGGAAAAACCTAAGCATTGAAAATGCATGGATAACCAGGCCCACTCTGAATCAAGATGGATGGGTTTGCCATCTCTACTTAGTGAAGGTGCCAAATTCCATGATAGGTGGATTTTACATATATTGGTCCATTTTAGCCCATTCAAAATTGGCCCCAAATTTCTTCCAAGGTTTTGGCCCTGTTCACACTAAACTTGCTGCATCGCTAGTCCTTCCCTTTTCTGCCATTGCCATGTCCCACACAACCATCCCGGTGTCCGTGTAAGAGGGAATACGAGTGATGCATCCTCTTTGCAGACCTAATGATGTCACTGAACTTTGTAATTATTGGCTCAAGATAGGAATTTGCTCTTGAAGTACAAATCAAAATGTTAACAATAGGTAAATGGAAGGACAACAGAGCCAAAGTTTAGAATGGGCTCAGAAATGAAATAATTTATGCTCTGACTCCTGGGAGGAAGTAAGTAGTGTAAGTATATAACTGTAACCAATCACATTCCAAATTGAGCGGCAGGGGGGAATTTGCCCATCACTACTTAAAACAATTAACAATCACAAAATTAAAAGACGCCTGCTTCTTGGGAGGAAAGCAATGAGAAACCTAGACAGCATCTTAAAAAGCAGAGACATCACCTTGCCGACAAAGGTCCGTATAGTTAAAGCTATGGTTTTCCCAGTAGTAATGTATGGAAGTGAGAGCTGGACCATAAATAAGGCTGATCGCTGAATAATTGATGCTTTTGAATTATGGTGCTGGAGCAGATTCTTGAGAGTCCCATGGACTGCAAAAAGATCAAACATATCCATCCTTAAAGAAATCAGCCCTGAGTGCTCACTGGAAGGGCAGATCCTGAAGTTGAGGCTCCAATACTTTGGCCACCTCATGAGAAGAGAAGACTCCCTGGAAAAGACCCTGATGTTGGGAAAGATGGAGGGCACAAGGAGAAGGGGACGACAGAGGATGAGATGGTTGGACAGTGTTCTCGAAGCGACTAGCATGAGTTTGGCCAAACTGCGGGAGGCAGTGGAGGATAGGCGTGCCTGGCGTGCTCTGGTCCATGGGGTCATGAAGAGTCGGACACGACTGAATGACTGAACAACAAACTTAAAACAATATAGTTGAACATCTGAAGAAGAAAAATAATGCATAGCAAGGCTCTAAGCATGATTTATTCTGGTTTCTAATTTCCATACAACGTCCCATAAGGAACTTGTGGGTTCCTACTAAAAAAACTTCTCAGCCACAGTCTAGTGAAATTATCCAGGGGAGTTGTGCACACTTCTAAATTATCAGTGCATTATCATCCCCATGCGGAATACATGAAGAACTTTCAGGGAAGCCAACTAAGTCATGCACAGTTTTAACTTGATTTCAGTGGATCTACTCTCGATATGACTTAGCTGGATACAAGCCAAAGGGAGTACCAATTTTTGCCAGGGAGGGTTTTTCACATGTTTAGAAACTGGAGCCACAGCCCACTTATCTTCTTCCTCTGCTGCATATTCCTGCTATAAGTCTGCTACTGTCTACAGTACCTCCCAAAGCCCACCAGTTCTAACAGTGTTGCTGTAGTAGCTTAAGTTTTTTTTTTTTTTTTTTTTTTACCTGCCACTGCCATTTTAAGTGTAAGGATGAGAATGTTTGTGATGTCCTAGTGGGGTAGTGAATTTCAAACTGCAAACAGGTTCAAGGGATGAGAATCTGCCCAATCTAGGAGTTTTGAGCTCCATACAAAACCCGAAACTGTTGCCTGTTGACAGTCCCAGAAATGCTCAAAGCACAATATTTAAGAATTGAAATGCAAAGCCTTTGAACTCAGTTTATCACTCTCCCAGGGCTTTCAGTGCACACACATGCATACATATGCTTTGTGCCCTTCTGTTCTTCCACACCCTTTGATCAGTTCGTATTGAAGCAGTCTCTTGTTTAATACATAGGGGTTTGTTATGACCACGGCATAATCACATCAACCCGTAGGAGAGCAGAAATAACATGAAAGAATATAAAAGCCCGCACCTTGACCACATTAACAGCAATGTTTTTAAAAGGCAATAAATAACAAAGGTTTGTTTATGCTATTAGCCATCAGGACTAACCAAAGGGAAAGTATGGCTTTAAAGATTAAATAGAATCTGAAAATATTGGCTGTGGTAACCACCAATTTTCATTGCTCCCTTTTATATTTCCAGTTTGTGCCTATTTAAGCTAGATCTGCATTCCCTATAAAACAGTGGGCTCTTTTAAATAGAAAAAAAGACTAGAATCCCTCAGAAGCAATGTGTGTGGTAGTGATATGGCTGTCCGACCTGGTTTGTTTATGATGGTGCTTATTGTCTTACCTTTGGCTTCTTTGTCAGTTCTGTATTCATATGGCCACTGCTTCTCAAATCAAAGTGACCATGCACACCTCTATTTTTTGCCATTTGAAGTCTTATTCTTATGTCTTGGTAATGTCACACTTAACAAAGTTTACCCAACACCCATTGGTTTATCCATTTACATGTAAACACTCTAGTTAAGGAGTTCCAGATAACACATGTCTAGTTAATTAAAGTGAGCATCTATAAGCTTTAGAATTATTACACACACACACACACACACACACACACACACACGTGTATATATATGTGTGTGTGTATGTGTGTGTGTGTGTGTGTGTGTATACATAAACATACATAGATACATACATATACATATATGGAATATATATGGACAGCCCACCTCCATCTAAATTATATTTGTTCCATGACCATCCTCCCTGATCATCACAGAATGCTGATTCCTTCAGTAATTAAAAAAAGGGGGGGTGTTCAACTTAAAATTGGCACTATGCACAACAAGAGAGGCTAATGAAATGGACCAAGCTCATAGCTCTTTCTTACCTTTGGTTCAAATGCTTAGTCTTCTGGAAAAGCATTAGAAACATGAAGTGTTCAGCATTGCACAAACATTGTACTTGGCCTAACTAGCCAACAGCTGCTGCTGCTAAACAAAACACTTTGACTTAGAGGTCTCGTTTTGTTCCACATAACCCACTCCATTCTAAATACATTTCTTTGTGATTCTGCTATTCTGAAAGCAATGGGGCTTAAGGATATTTAGGATCAAGGTTAGAGGAACCTAGCTATATTAAGTCTCCTTTACTGGAAGCAGTTGGAATTCCATCTCTTTAGTCCTTGAAAAGCATGTTGCGCTAGCCAAGATGGCATACACCACACATGTGGCATGCAATCTCCCTGGCTTGGTGGCGATGCCAAAACCATTTCTCATTCAGTTCCAAAGGCACTTTGGACATCAGGCCAAAGAGGTGATGAATAGCTTCTTTTTTAGCACCCTTCCTACTGCTCTGAAGAATCGCTAATCCCAATTCATTACAAATAAAAACCTGCTGTATGAGGCATTGTTTTGTTCTGATTCCCAAAACTGATCCAGTTTTAATTTTGACGTAAAACCATATGGCAATTGTTGGAGAGCAGATGGGCTTTGGTTTGGGCTTCATTGTCTAGGATCCATCGCACACTTGGTTTTCATACCAGGTTTTCTTGGCTTGCTGCTCTTGCGCTAATCTGCTGAAATCATTTTGCCCACTCAGAAGCTGACATTTCGTTTTGTGCCCTGTCGCATTACAGCAACGCAAGCTGTCAAGGAGGCAGCTTCATATCGAGCTATTAATTATTTTTTGCCCATCATATTTCACGTGCCTAATTGTATTTCAGTAAGCAATTCAGCCTGTGTTGAATAAAATCTAAAGCGTTTATTAGTATATAATAGATGCAGAGAGAGCATCCGTCTGACACTACAATGCTAGTACTGAAGGGCTCACAACCCAGTGCCAAAGAAAACATTGCATCAAGCCCATACACACATGCAAATTCCTTTCCAAAAACAAGTAAGTTGCCTTCAAGTGAGTTGTGCAGATAATATGCAGATATGTTTATTTTTCACAAATGTGTTCGGCATATTTAAAACCAAAAGTCTCAGAAGTCTGCTTTCAAACCTACATAATTAACTTCATTAACAGGTAAATCTGTTTTAAATATAGTCAGACCATGTAAACTATTCTGACTAGCAACAGCTCCCTAGGATGTCTTTTTGAGCCCTCTGTAGCTCATGTACTCTTTAACAGGCGATACCAGTTTTGAACTAGGGACTTCTTCTATGCAAAGCATGTGATTTACCATCGAACCATGGATCCTCCAGCATGGGCCATGGAAGATTAACCTAATGCATATTGATTGATCACTCTCTCTATCTATCCAATATTCAGGCTAGGATGGCCAATGCTTTTGTAGTCGAGAGGACACACCGCCCAAGCTCAGCAAGCTTGAGGAAAGCCAAAGGCAGAAGGAAACTTCCAAAAGAAGACCAATGGTTTGTTATCTTTAAAGATGACTTGGACCAGGCAGCCATTTGAATAGCCCTTTCATTGAGATTGTCTTTATTCAGAAAGAGGGCAAAAAAGTAAAATAGGACACATGGTAAGAGGAAAATGAAGAATGCTGGAGGGGTACAGGGCATGGAATGGTGCATAATGGGAGAGGAAATAGTTGACTGGAACAGCGAACAGAAGCATTTTCTCTTGCCACCCTCTTTACGACAATGTGTAAGTGGAACCTCTTTCTAAACCTCGACTTCCTTTGCTGGATTTCAGTGGCAATTTTCAGTACTTAAATGTAAATGAATGTTTGTGAGGAATGGCACGAAGTTAGCACTCCTGTTCTCAGGAGAGCCAGTGTGGTGTAGTGGTTAAGAGTGGTAGACTTGTAATCTGGGGAACCGGGTTCGCGTCTCAGCTCCTCCACATGCAGCTGCTGGGTGACCTTGGGCTAGTCACACTTCTTTGAAGTCTCTCAGCCCCACTCACCTCACAGAGTGTTTGTTGTGGGGGAGGAAGGGAAAGGAGAATGTTAGCCGCTTTGAGACTCCTTCGGGTAGTGATAAAGCGGGATATCAAATCCATACTCTTCTTCTTCTTCTTCTTCTTCTTCTTTTTCTTCTTCTTCTTCTCAAGCAATTTCAACATGCTCAGGGGTCTGACCTAAAAAGTGTCTGGTCATTTCACTTTGGACCAGCTTTGCTCCTATAATCTCACACAAATGCTTTGCTCATTCGTTTTCAACTCAATCACTTAATTATCGTGGAGCTATGTGGAATTTGTGTGGCTTTTAACTGGGGTTCAACCCACATTTAACTATGGTGGGATTCTAAGTGCACTTAACTTGAACTAATTTTGTTTGGAACAAATGCAAAATCCTATACAAGGTTAGGATTTGAGAATATGGCTAATACTCTTCCATTGATATACCGTAGCTGAAGCCAGTAGGACTATTCTTGAATATATAGTGCAAGGATCTGCAACGCCTATCAACTGACAGTCCATATTCACTGGTGCATTCAAAGGGTTCAGATTCGAATTCCAAACTGCTATAAGCTCTATTGTGATACTATCAAGAGAAAGATTATGTTTAAGAAACCATGCTACCTATGGATACTTTAATGGTTTTGCCAACACAGTGGCTTGCACCATAAAGGTTGTCCTACCCTATTACTCTCTCTTTGGTTATGCTTTCAGAATTTGAATTCAGGGTTCATATAAAATCAATGTTTGGAACAGGATGAAGCTCTATAGCAGAGGTGAGGTGGCTGTGGTCCTTCAGACATTGATGGGCTCCAATTTCCCAGCCAGTATGTCAGGGACACCTGGAAGGCTACATGTTCCCCACTCCAATCTATAGTTTAAGATTCAAATTGTGAGCCGCTTGTCCTTTCATTGCTAGCCTGTGTTCACTTCCAGCAGGATGTCATATATAAATTTTCACTTTCTTTTCCCAGTTTTCCTATGCAACCTTCTTCTAAATTAGCCAATTTGCTATGATGAATTTGTTAGAAAATTTTATAATGAATAAAACAAAGCTTATATGCAACACATGATCTCACAAAAGGCATGTTGATGAGCACTGAGAGCTTAAAGCTGTCTTTAAAAAAGCAGAAGGGGGGCAGAATTCACAAATGCAACATTCAAGGCTTATGTTATAAAAAAAAAATCAATGTTCGCTGCACTAGTTGCTTGCAAAATTAGACTATTAATTCTGTGTAAACTAACCTATCTGAAAAGCGCACTGTGGGGGATTATGGTAGTATCCGCTGTTGCACTAGGCTGCATTAGGAAGAGAGCACTTTAATGAGTTCCCTGGAGAGTCTGCAATGTCTTGGATCTTTGTCTTGAAAAGAACATTTTTACCCCATTTAACTACCACATCTCCAACCCAACATGTGGATGACACCAATGAAGGAACTATTACAATATATTATCAGAACCAACAAGCATTGTGCTTCTCAATATCAAAGGGATCAAATGCTATTATTGGCATATCAGATGCTTCTGACATGCTATGGCCTGATTTTTTGGGGGGTGGGGTGGGGGGATGGTATCTTGCACAGTTCAACAACCAGGAACACAAAGAAGGGGGTTATACAGCATATAAATTGGAAATCACTGTATACTGTTGTGCAATTTGTTATTTATAGCAATGAAAATGTTCTGACAGGAAATGGTGCCATTGACCATTATTTGGCTGATGGCTTTCTCTGTGGTACCTCCCCAATTATGAAATGACCTCCTCCGAGAAGTACAGTATGCCAGGCACTAACACTTTTCAGATTTGGGTGCCAGTTAAAAAGGTTACAGGTGGGTAGCCGTGTTGGTCTGCCATAGTCGAAACAAAATAGAAAATTCTTTTCAGTAGCACTTTAGAGACCAACTGTGTTTGTTCTTGGTATGAGCTTTCATGTGCATGCACACTTCTTCAGATGCCAGTTAAAAAGGTGTTTGTTTGCCCAGGGATTTATGGGACAGTAATCTGCTGCTGCATTTACCCCATGATATTCCTTCTCTTCAAAAAGGTGTGAGCCTTTCTTGAATCCATTCATAACATAAGCCTGTAATATTCCAGGCTAGAAAAAGAGTTTAAAAACATAATTTCAAGAAGCCAAAAATGGGAAAGTGCTAAAAAGCAGGTGGCATCAGACTTAAAGAGAAAACTTATTGTTTTGCATTTTTTTAAAAAATTCATGAATTTGGGTAGTTTGGGGTTTGCAACACTGGCTCCATCTGCACAAGATCAAGTAAAAATGGTAGAGGTCTATGGAATAAAACCTTCAAAAACTGTCCCACACAACAACATCTTTTAAAAAAGCTTGTGCCTCCATCTAGATAATAAATATATGTGATGACAATAAGAAACTAACAGAACAAATACATTGTCTACAGACAATACTAAGTCCCATTACTCTCAACTCATTGAATAGAGGACAGCAGCCTTAGGCTACACTTCCTTGGGAGTAAGTTCCATTACACTTAGTGAGATGGACCCTCTGAGTAGACAGTAACATGGTAAGTCTGTAAGTGAATGCCTTTTTATCCAATAATTGGCAGCAAAGGTAGCTTTGAACTCACTGTGTAATTGATGGGGGGAAAGCCCCATTAGATACAGTGGATGCTGAGTCAATATGCATAGGATTTTGCTGTTCCTTCTGTCCTCTTATTAGATTGGAATTTGGTGTCAGTTGTCCAATATTTTTCAATAACATCTAGAACCTATTTGTTCAATAAAACTGTTCAATTTGTTTGATTTGTTTTGGGAGTTGTTTGCTAAAACCTTCAACTGATTTCTGAAAACTCATTACTTTTATTTATACATTACAATTTTAGTGACATGCATACCTACCGTACCTTTCTTTGTCCATGATGAAGGGTCTGAAATGGGCAGTTCTGGAGGATATGCTACTGCTATTTTGGTTTGTTTGTTTTATTTATTAAAACCGTAAAGGGGGGGGGACATTTTGACCTGCTCTTCAGATCTTGGTAGTAATTGTTTTCTTGGTAACCATCACTAAGTATTTTCACTGACCAGGGGGAATATTTACCACAGACACACCACATGCAGCTGTTAAAATGTGCTTTGCAACATCTTTATGGTTAGTCACCCTTTCAACTATCAAGATGACACAGGTCATCTAAGGCATAAGTGATACTCTACTTTTCTGAGTCCCAAGTCTACTCTGTAAATAGCCTTAATATTCTTACCCAACGGACCAAGTATTTCCCTCACCAGACTAATTGGTTCCCATCCCCTGCTAAGCACCAAACATATCACTGCTATAGGCCAATCTAATCATTAGCTGAGTGGCAATCTGCAAGAGAATTTTCCATCTTTTTAATCTCCATGCTTCCTCAAGAGAGAAGGCCTATTACCGACAAAAGACTATCAGAGGTCTCTCTTTGATTTCTCCCTTACTATACAACTAGATAAAAGCTAAGTTAAAAAGAGAAGGAGAGAGAGACAGACAAAAACATTGCAATGTCTCCCTAGGGAAGAAGGACAAAAGGGGGTAGTTGGTCAAGGTTAGCATAGAACAAATTATGGAAAATGGTGATAGGACCGTATCACTTACGGTATTCAGCGAGAGTTCTGGCAGCAGTATGCAACATCCCTTATGACTTAAGCAGTCAATTTGGGGGGAATTCCTAGTCTTTCGTTTCAAACATGGAACCATTCTTTGTGCCAAAGTGTGCCCAGGGGCAAGCCTTTTTCCAGAACAGTCAAGTACACTTTAAGAATGAATCACCAGCTGATCTATATATTAAAGCTGGCAGGCTCCTTGGGTGGTTTCAGTGCTGGAGATCTCCACCCTTCTTGGGCATGATGTTACCTGCACACCTGTCCTCTTTGGAGTCTAATGCAATTTAGGTGTGTGGTAGAATGGCACATTAAAAACCAACAGCAGAAACCACTATGAGAATTAAAAGGAGGTATATTTATTTATTATTCTTAATACTGTTGCTGGCTACCAACAGCAGCTCTCTTCCTATGTGAAATATACTCAGAGTCAAGTGTGGATTTCATGCTCTTTATTCAGCTCATAGTAGTGAGGAATGCAGTTCCCCCAAAACGTTTGCTTTATATACACTATTTACACAATGGGCCCCACGTGATTGGCTAATTCCGGGATACTATTGTGTGCCAATCGGAGTGCGGATTCACTTCCACCTGGAGCTGGATTGGGTGGCTCCTGCGGACCAATCAGACTGCTGCAATCTCAATCCTATTGTTCTGGGACCAATCAGACTGCTGCCATCTCAATCCTATTGTTCTGGGACCAGTCAGACTGCTGCAATCTCAATCCTATTGTTCTAGGACCAATCAGACTGCTGCAGTTTGGATCCTATTCAACTCAGTACACAACACTATGGGAAGATGTGTGTTGTCCTTTCAGTTTCCTTAAAGCGATCCTGCATGAAATGTGAAGGACTACTGACTTTTCCAAAGACCCTTAAGATGTTTTGCAGATCATTCTGAAAGAGTTCAATTAGACAGTTTCAGCTGGGTTTTTTATGTTTTCATGACTGGTTTTGTGCACCACCTTCTGAGGACACAAGTTCTAAAATGCAGGTTATAATTTTTTTAGAATAATAAATAAATATTTGGACTTTATAAATGTGTGCAACAGGGTCTTTACAAACATCACAGAAGCCGCAGCCCAAATAACGCCGTAAAGGAGTCCCCATTTACATGAAGGTTAGGGTTTTGTATACACAACCAGGAGTTTTACCAATGATGGAATGCCCTCTGTCACGGGTCGCCAACCATTTCTGGAAATAGCTACCATAGGGGGACTGAGCATAACACAAAATTTGAGAGAAAGCCACTCCTGACAACTTTATACTTTACATGGGAAGCTAGCTACGTCCTGCTGATCCTGATTGTGGATATTACACAATATTGCTTTTACACACACACAAACACTCAAATTGATGCTGTTGCTATCTAATACCAAAAGGGAGCATCCCTTATAATCAGGAAAATATATAAAATGTGGCCTCACCACATTCACTCCCATTTCACAGAAATTGCTTACAAGTCACCTGCACATTTTGTGGCAAAACTTTCTTTCTAGGAAGGCTAGAGAGTTACTTAAAAAAAAAAGATATCTCAGAGTCTGTGGTACCTCCTGAGGGCACCAGTGAAAGCCTCTGCAGGCACCACAGTGCCTGTAGGCACCAGATTGGCAACCCCTGCTGTCCTGCTGAGGACAACATGGAGGCGACCAGGCAGCAATGCTGAACTTTACCTCCCTGCAGTCTCCTCCTTAACATCCCTCAGCTGGGCTACAATGCCGGGTGAACCAATCTAGAATAAAAGTACCTGATTGGAACAGGCAGTGGGAGCCAAGGGTTGGACATTTAACACGTTTCTACTATGTACCTCTTTTTCTCATAAAACTGATAACCTGCAATCCCATCAGATACACCAGAAATGGGGAGTTGTGGACTTCAATTGCTGTTGGCCTTCAATTCCCATTATCCCTGACAATCAGCAATACCAACTGGGAATGGTGGAAGTTGGAGTCCAACTGCATCTGGAGGCCCACAGGGACCATTATATACATGATTGGGATTCAGCACTTCTTTAAGTCTGGTTTGACCCTGAGGATGAACTCTGGTCTGTATGCCCAGTCCCAAGAACTTCTTCATCAGCTGACATTTACTTGCCTGGGCAGACATACCAAGCAATACAAGTGTCACAAGTACTCTTGTCATGTCTCCTCGGAAAAGGTTGTCAGTAACTGGGTCACTGTTGCGAACACCACCACACTGATGTGCCGTGATTCCATTTAGCAAGAAAGTCTTTTCCCATGACAATACTTCTCACTGGAGCCACATTTCAAAAGACCAAGCCTAAGTAATTGCCAGAAAAAATAATCAAAAGCAACTAATCAGCCCGCAGCAATAAAAATGGGTGTTGTACATGCTTAAAGGTGTGCTCTCAACAAGATGGATGGGCCAACCTTATCCACTCAAAATTTAAACAGGGATAAAAAATGCATGCGCTCAGATGAGATGTAAAAATTTCATGCACCTACATATCAAGCTTTTTCATTTTCTGTTTGTTTTCCTTTCCATCATGTTGGATGCTGCCAGCACTCTGATTACTTCCTGGAAAGATAAGCTAATATCATATGCATGAGCCCAGGCAGGAGCCATGCTGCCAAAGACTGCACAAAATGATTTTAAAGAAATATAAGCTTCCTGAAGGTCTTGGTTTCTGCTCCTGTAACTATTTTTCTTCTAAGAACAGCAGTGACTCTTCTCAACCTTATGTATATTCAGCTACCTAAGCCAATGCATCTCAAGCTGTACTTGTCAACAGGATACTTTCAAGTTGTCTGATAGACACTGATAAAAAAAAAGAAATAAGAAGATGAAAACTATGGCCTAAGAATAAAGACTCAATTAAGAGATTACAACTAGGATGGGAGTACAGCTAGGATGGAAGAAGATTCCACCTAAACATTAGGAAGAACTTCCTGACAGTGAGAGCTGTTCGGCAGTGGAATTTGCTGCCAAGGAGTGTGGTGGAGTCTCCTTCTTTGGAGGTCTTTAAGCGGAGGCTTGACAGCCATCTGTCAGGAATGCTTTGATGGTGTTTCCTGCTTGGCAGGGGGTTGGACTGGATGGCCCTTGTGGTCTCTTCCAACTCTATGATTCTATGATACTCTTAAACAGTTTATTTCAAAGCATGTACAACATCTCCCCTTTAGATTTCGTTGGGGAGGGAGAGTCACATAGTTGTGGCTCAATCTCTGTTCCACTTCATGAAGATATATATGGAGATCCCTCTGACCAAAAAGAAAGTTTACATAATGTCACAGGAAACAGCTACCACAACAGGCCACCAATTAACAGAAGTCTGCATGGAAATGCTTTCATATTCTCACCAACTCTGCATTCATGCCAAGGTGAAGCAACAGGATTATGAATGACACGCCATGAAAAGATGATTTCATGGTATATAGCAGGAGTGATGCTGTCAATAATAGCCCGTCAAAGTAACTGTTGACAACTGCCAGCAGGAATAAATGCACCTTGGGCAATATGTGACATGCCTTTCACTTTGTTTACAGGCATGTGCCACTATGTGTTACCACAACCCTACGATGGACAATTGCCATTTTACTGTTTTCCCTCGGAGATGGTGAAATACAGATGTGGACTGCAGTATCCAACATTCAACATCAGCAAAGAACAGTTCGAAAGACATAAATTGTACAGCAAGGAAGATATTACACCGTGCATCCTGTAAATACACATGCACCCTGCTGGAGGCCACAACAAAGGGCCCAATGTCTTCCCACAATTTCAGAATGTGTCGCTATATATATCCCATTTTTCAAATGAAATTTAAATGCTTACTAGTGTGTGCCCACACACAAGTATCTGCTATCATGCTTCCCAGCTACCACATGATGTGAAACACACGTAAAACATCTAATTCTTAATAAAATTGCAAGGTGAAAAGAAAAAGAAAAAATAACACAGGCCCTGCCCACACCATCTAAAAGTAAAGACATTAGAATGGAAGGGGAAAGATAGAGAAAAGAATTCAAGTTAAGTCCAAAGGACCCAGTAGAAAATGCCCAAGTGACATATTTAGTAGTTGTAGTAGTTTGTCCCTGGCAAGGGGGACACAGGAGACAGGATTTTAAACACCCAAACATGGTTTAGCATTATATACTACTATGCAGCTCAAATAATTTTCTCTATTCTGTCTTCCTTCTTTTCTCCTCCTCTTCCTCTATGAGAAACCTCGTCTTGAAACAAGAAGAAGAAGAAGAAGAAGAAGAAGAAGAAGAAGAAGAAGAAGTGGAGGAGTTTGGATTTGATATCCTGCTTTATCACTTCCCGAAGGAGTCTCAAAGCGGCCAACATTCTCCTTTCCCTTCCTCCCCCACAACAAACACTCTGTGAGGTGAGTGAGGCTGAGAGACTTCAGAAAAGTGTGACTAGCCCAAGGTCACCCAGCAGCTGCATGTGGAGGAGTGGAGACGCGAACTCGGTTCACCAGATTACGAGTCTACCGCTCTTAACCACTACACCACACTGGTATGAAACCCCAAAGAACAAATCTTTAAGGACATAACTTTGTGATTATTTTTAATTTGTCATGAATATGAATCGTTTTAGTGTGAATCTGCATCCTGTATTGACTAACGTACACATTATGCAAGCAATTTTCTCTGATAACATATTCATTTTTATACAAAATTTCCCGTAATATCCAAATCACAAAATTCAAAAGAGAGCAAATTTCAAAGGAGAGCTATGCTTCGGTTTGCATATTGTTTCAGAAAGTGCAAATTTGATAAATTGGGCTTTAAATGCACACTGAATAAAATTTCTCCTCCACCATTGAGTCCTACACCAGTTTCTCCTCAGTGCTGTCTGCCTCTTTGAAGAACATCTGCCCCAGGGCAGCCTGACAAACATACATAGGTTGTTCCTTTGGCTTCCAGCTTATATGAACAGCCTGTGCATGTTCACCAGGCTGCCTCCTGCAGACATGCTCTATGCATCGGAGTGCAATGTCTGGCCTCGCAAGTATCACAGTGCATTTCCAAATGCCCAAACAGGGTTGTGTGACATGGAAGAAGAAAATATTTGCAGATTTAATTAAATTAAGGCCAGACCCCATGTTAAGATTTCAAGTCGATATCACACTCAAAGCAGTAATCGAGACTAAGTAATAGCACCAAATTAGATTTGCAAAGGAACAGCCGGAATTTCCAGTGAAACAGAAATGAAGCTGATGTGTTTAGCTTTTTATACATTACTTCCAGAATTTGATTATAATGTGAGGGTGGGGAGGACATCCGTACATTGCTCTTTAATAATGCAGTGGACTAATACAAATTATCACACTGTGTTGTTCTTAATCTAGTCATGTAACAGTTATTTGTAAGTGTCATGAAGTACACAGTTTGAACACAGGGGTCTGCAGGATCAAAACCTGGTACCTCCAAGTTGCTTTTAAAGGGCCAAATAGCAGGGGAATGGGAAAGACCTCTGTCTGAGATCCTGAAAATGTACCAGCCAAAGCAGACAATGGAAGACTAATGATGTGACTCAGTATTATTATAGAATTGTTGAGTTGAAAGGGACCCCAAGACTCATCTTATCCAACACTCTACAATGCAGGAATCCCAACAAAAGAATCCCTGACAGATGGCCATCCAACCTCTGCTTGAAAACCTCCAAATTAGAAGACTCCACCACCTTCTGTGGGAGTCTGTTCTACTGCTGAACAGCTCTTATGACCAGAAGGTTCTTCCTAATGTTAAGCTGTAATCCATCGGTTTGGGGCCTACCCTCTAGAACAGGAGAAAACAAGCTTACTACATCTTCCTTGTGACTCTTGAGATATTTGGCTATCACATCTCTTTTCAGTCTCTTCTTACCTAGGCTAAACATACCCAACTCCCTCAACCATTTCTCATAGAATCATAGAATCATAGAGTTGGAAGAGACCACAAGGGCCATCCAGTCCAACCCCCTGCCAAGCAGGAAACACCATCAAAGCATTCCTGACAGATGGCTGTCAAGCCTCCGCTTAAAGACCTCCAAAGAAGGAGACTCCACCACACTCCTTGGTAGCAAATTCCACTGCCGAACAGCTCTCACTGTCAGGAAGTTCTTCCTAATGTTTAGGTGGAATCTTCTTTCTTGTAGTTTGAATCCATTGCTCCATGTCCGCTTCTCTGGAGCAGCAGAAAACAACCTTTCACCCTCCTCTATATGACATCCTTTTATATATCTGAACATGGCTATCATATCATGAGGCTTGGTTTCCAGAGCCTTTATCATCTTGGTCACCTTCCTCTGCACACATTTCAGTTTGTCAATATCCTTCTTAAACTGTGGTGCCTACAACTAGACACAGAACTCCAGGTGGTATCATATTTTCAATGGGACTAGGGGCTGTGAGGGACAGGCAAGAAACTATGGGGGCACAGAAGATTTGCTTCCTGCTTCCTGCTTGTTGTTTTTTGCAGAAAATCGCTCTTCATCTATAAGGACTGCAAACTTATATGTAGCTGAATTGTCAGGGTTATGACAGCAGCAGTACCAGTTGGTGAGGTGGCACAGGTTCTCTCTCTCTCACCGCTCCCCAACACAATGGGTCAATGGTGCCTGCTGAGATGGAGAGAGGAGGAATTTGGCACAGGTAGCTCGGTGTGATGTCATGCACTACAGCAGGAGCACTGCAGCAGGAGCTACACACCACACCATATTCCCTGTGCCTCTCCTGCCCCCCTCAGTAAGTGCCAGCAACTCACTGTGAAGGGAAGCTGGAACACTTATGGAGGTCCACCTGCAGAGACTCAACAGCTGCTACTGGGCAACAGCACTATTAAGTTTCATTATGGCTTCCTTTCAACATGGCTTCCTTCTGACTCTGCAGTTGAAAGCACAGACATTAACACCAGCATTTGCTGTCCACTCATCTCGGTCTTCCTGAGTAGAAGACTCTTTCTTATGTCCATATTATAGGGCTGCCATACATCCGGAATTCCCGAAAGGTGACGCTTTGTCCTGGATCTCAGGCAAGTCGTTTGAAAAATTGTGGTTTTTCTGACATTTGGCTCAACAACTTTTGGGTTTTCCCATAAAAGCTCAACAACTTCGGTGGTTTCCTTAAGAAAAGCTCAACAACCCTACCATATTATGGTGTGTTAACCATAGGTCTTTGACCAGTAATATGTGTATTTAACACAGTGAAGGTTCATATGAAGAGAAAAAAGCTAATTCAGCATAAATTTAATTCCATTTCTGTAGAGGCCATTTTACAACAACAGTTATTTTCCATACTATGCTTCCTAAACAAACAAACAAATAACCAACCTGCTAAAGCTAAAATGGTATAGTTAGCATCATTTGAGAAACCATGCACAGAAGATAAACAGGCCTGGCCAAAAGAAATCACAAACACACTTCTCTGTCTTTATGACAATGGTTAACTTAATTGGTTGAATTATTGAAAGATACTCGGAGTCGAGTGTGAATTTCATGCTCTTTATTCAGCTCATAGTAGTGAGGAATGCAGTTCCCCCAAAACGTTTGCTTTATATACACTATTTACACAATGGGCCCCACGTGATTGGCTAATTCCGGGATACTATTGTGTGCCAATCAGAGTGTGGATTCACTTCCACCTGGAGCTGGATTGGGTGGCTCCTGCAGACCAATCAGACTGCTGCAATCTCAATCCTATTGTTCTGGGACCAGTCAGACTGCTGCAATCTCAATCCTATTGTTCTGGGACCAGTCAGACTGCTGCAATCTCAATCCTATTGTTCTAGGACCAATCAGACTGCTGCAGTTTGGATCCTATTCAGCTCAGTACATAACACCTATGTTCTGTCTCAGGATTCTACAGTGTTGCTGACCTTTTGAACACATTGATTATTTCCAATTTTGGTTGGGATTGGAAAACAAAACTAAAAGCACAGCGTATTTTTTTCCCTGGACTTGATGCTGCTGCTTCCAAAGAGAAAACAGGCTTATTTGTGATACAGGGAAGATTAATTTCTCAACGTGACAAGGAGTTGGAATTGCTCTCCAAAATCTTTGCATACTGCAGGGAGCCAATGCAACAACATTCACAGTTTCTACTACACTGTGAGGAGGAGGAGGTCAACTCCATTGCTAAAGCACAAAAGCTCCCTGCACCAAAACCAGAACGAGCTCCAAGACCTGTACAAGCTAAATGCTGCTTCCTGGGAATCAATCAATGAAATCCTATTGACTCCAGGGGCTGCTTGAATGGCCCCTACCACATACTACTTTCTGTAACTGCCAGTCCGCTGCCTTAATGCTTCCCGATTAAAATTGTCTGCTGTATTCTCATGCAGATTATTTTGTGTGTGTTTCTAGCTGCTCACTAGGATGTAGCAGGAAATGAAGCTCAAAATTCCATTTCCAATTACACTGCCTCACAGCAGGTGAGCCCTGGTTGGGGCAGGTATTATCATGAAATCACCTGCCAATAGAGCATGCAGAAGCTCTGCTCGCATGTTACACGGAGGCAAACAGCAGGGATGATGGAATTCAATGGAGTAATCAGGGATAATAATATCGCAGATTTTTTAGATGAAAGAGTGAGTAAACATGGAATCAATTGGCAGATGAAAACCTACATTTGTCAAGAATGCAGTAAGCCCTGCATTTATGGGCTCCCCACTGCCAGCAGTAGGGAGTGCATTGACTTAAAAAAGGGCTTTATTAAGCAGGGTCTCGACCTTCCACCAGCTATGCGGCCAACCCTCTCTCTTCTGCCCTTATCCATTTATACAGTCTGGCATTCGCAACTAAAAATAGCTTAAGCCAGAGATGGCAAATGGTATAGACCAAGCCATTTAGGGGCCACAATAATGTAGTAAGTAAGCCTTATTAAATGGTTATTGATCCTAACTGACTTTTCATGATGAATTTCCTCCTGCTATAGCCCCCCTCTTTTTTCTTTTTCTTTTAGGCAGGGATAGGAAATTGGTAGGCCACATACTACCAATACATAGGCCAGTGTGGTGTAGTGGTTAAGAGTGGTAGACTCGTAATCTGGGGAACCGGGTTCGCGTCTCCGCTCCTCCACATGCAGCTGCTGGGTGACCTTGGGCTAGTCACACTTCTCTGAAATCTCTCAACCCCACTCACCTCACAGTGTGTTTGTTGTGGGGGAGGAAGGGAAAGGAGATTGTTAGCTGCTTTGAGACTCCTTCGGGTAGTGATAAAGCGGGATATCAAATCCAAACTCCTCCTCCTCCTCCTCCTCCTCCTCCTCCTCCTCCACTTCCTTTCCCCTTTGATACAGTTTTATTTGATACAGTTAACCAACTGGCATTAACCCAAAAAGCACTCCATAGTCTGGCACTTCTCTTTTTGGGGATATTGTATATATCTATGCACTTGGATAGATGCCTCTTACTAGCTACGTTATTACTGACACAACCTTCCAAACTTCATTTGCTGGCAGACTGAAAGTGCAATGCAAAAAAAAAAAAAAGTCCACTTGGCTCTCCCTTAAGATAGAGTTTCCAGATAACTATTCATTTGGACAAACGGGTTTTGCCAACATGGGAAATTAGATACCTGTATGCCTGCAAGGTCTTGTTGGTACTGTTTAGTATTCTCTGATTCTCTGACTGATATCAGATCTTCTCATGCCAAGCAGACATGAAAAAGCAAAACTGGGCGATCCAGCAGATGTGTACACTGCAGAGATTAAGGATCCTTCTGCAAGACTGGATTACATACACGCTCTTCAAAGTATAATGCCGAGAAACTTTTAGGAATCAACATTTTTATCAAATAACTGACAGCACTGTTACTTTATTTACTGTTGATCTCTTCTCTCTCTCATTATTTTACAATGGATGTATACAGTACTTTACAGATTTACGTGTGAAAAAAGTCATATTCCCCTCAGTTTATAATCTGAGAGTGAGCAAGTATAGTGACCCTATACCTGGGACCCAAATTTATGTGCTTACTATAGAACTGTTAAAGCAATATAATAGTGCTTTCGATGTATGGTGCGGATGTGGCTCAATTTATGTTTCGGATTCAGCATCCATTTGGATTCAGCATCTATTTGCTGGGCATTTTTATCTCGTGAATATATGTTCTGGCAAATCATTCTGCTACTTGCCTCTTTACTTTGCTTAATATTTTCAGTCCGGCCCAACTTCATTGATATTTTTTCCCTCCTTCAGTTTGAAAAGAGACACATGGCAACTTTTGACCTCTAGAGAGAATTGTGATCTCTATGTCAGGTCCAGGCTTATCGTTTGCCAGAGTTATGAGGCAGTTATCTCGGACAACAAAAACAAAAGGCAGGAGGAGAGGAATGAAGGCCGTACCTTGGCCGTCCGCCTTTGCTGGAGGACAAGAGTGTGCATGCCACACAGCCTATTGTGCCACCTAAATGGGCCTGCTTCCCTCAGGTGCATAGCCAAGGTCGTTCCACCTTGCTTAGTTAACCATTCAAGGTGTTCTTGCTAGAGAGGAAATCTGAGTTCTTTTAATATAACTGCCAGTCCAGTCTGTTTTTGTGTCTGGAATGTAGGAGCATCTTGTCCTCAGGCAGAAAAACACCTTGTGTTGCCCCTGACCTGAGTATTAGAATGTTTCTTCAGGTATATTGCAAAAGACAATTCGAATGAATGGCTTATTCCATTATTTTTGCATACCTAGGTGCAATTTGTTCCATGAGTTAACATTCTGAGAGATAGAGGAGAAAAACAGATATCTGATAATATACTTTTTAAAAAGAAATGAGGGTGCAGAGAAGAATTAAGCGTTCAGCATAAAAAAAATATTGCTGCTGTCAGTGCTTTAGTAATGTGGTTACAAATAATTCAGTGTATAATCTGCATCTTTAGTCATGTGAAACCTCTTCCTGGAAGCTGGGCTGTGACTCCATTTGGTCTCCTGCTGATTTGAATGACGCTCTGCTTAGATAAACGGAACATGGGCCAACAGGAAACCTCTTACGAGACTGGGAACCCATTGAATCATCAAAATTATACCAGCATTACATCTGCGCTCTTGTCTTGTCACCTACATAATATATACAGGCCATTCTCTAGTCTTTAACAGAGCCCACTGAAAAGTGTCTTTATGTTGATCAATGCATATTCCATTTTCCAAGGCAATATGCTAAGTATCTTTGTGGAGAATGGTGCATAAGACATCGTGTGGTGACAGAAGATGTACAAAAATCATCAGAGGTATCAAAGAAACTGGGGTTTCCCCCTCTATCCTGAATGCCTTGAATGGTTAACTGAGCAAAGTGAAAGGAACTAAATTAGGGGCCTATATCGCAATGCATTTGCTTGGCTATTGTACAGAGGCAATTACTGCCAATTGCAGGCAGAAATAATCAGGCATCTGTACATGCCAGTAGACGTGCATAAAAGCATGCAGAAATATGGGGTGAGGGGAGAGGAATGTGCTTTTGAACAGTTTCTCCTTGGCTTCATGAATATTGAGCCCTAAATCCAAGTTGTCCAATGACAGTCTCAGAAGCATGCATCATTAAGCCAGAAATTCCTTTAATGGGGTTTTGCTTCAAATGCAAGCAGACATGCCTAAAAGCACAATGTAATTGTCTTAAGTAACTCTCTCCCCGCCCCTTCTCTCCATTGCCAGCGACTTCAGTTCATTCTAATTCTTCAGGAATAAACATAACTTTAAAAATGCCACTCTTAGAGCTCTCATAAATGAAACATAAGGTTTTGGTTTTTTTGAAGTAGAATTCACTTTCCCAACAAAGCAATTGTGTTGCGTCACTTTTATCAGAGCAATGTCACTCTTCTTTGTGTGCACCAGAGATAGCCTAGGACCATTTCCCCATCTAGTTTAGTGTTTTCTGAACTGACAGGAAAGTAGCTATCCAAGGTTTCAGACAGAAATCTTCCCTTTTCAGCCCTACCTGGAGGAGGAACTTTGAGCCATATTGTTGGAGGACTCGTTGCAGGCTATTTAGCCCACTCCCCTGCTTTGATTCAGGAAATTCAGAGCTAAGCCATCCCCCCTCTGGTGAAAGTGAACCCTCCTGTAACTTCTTCTGGTCCTGTCCCCTTGGGCAACAGAAAACAAGGCTTTGAACCTTCACTGTAACAGGCCTTCATGGATTGGAAGAGGTCTATCACTTCCAACACTCAGTCTTCTTTTCTTCAGGCTGAACTTAGTCAGTTTCTTCAAACTTCTCTCACAGATACAGCTTCACTGCGCTCCTTCAAACCCATTCAAATTTGACTACACCTTTCTTAAAGGGCAACACCCAGAACTGAGCATGGTACTCCATAAAACAGAATAAAGCGTAGCACTTTTTCTGACTTGGAAACTGGTTCCATTAATGCTGCATTAACCTTTTTTGCAACCATGTCACATTGCTGACTCACGTTCAACTTGTGATCAGCTACACTCCTGGGATCCTTTTTATGTATGCTACTGCCAAGCCAGGTACCCTCCTCCATACTATATATGTGCATTTGGGATTTTTGTAATTGTTGGGAGGGTGGGAATCCAGTTTCAAATAAAATCTACCAATAATAAAAACGTAATGTCTTACTGCCGGTAATCCTGCGCAAACCAATACAAATACCTTATAGCAGGCCTGAATAATTTGTGACTTCCCAGCCCCCAGGCTTGCATTATGTCTGCCAGGTAGTTTTCAATACGCAGCTGGCAGACTGCATTTGGCTTTTGGGGTCACATGTTGCGCAGGCTTAGGATAGACCCTTGGCATGATCTGAGCCATTTTGGGTGGAATCCACTCTTTTATGGAAAGACTAGCCTCTAGAGTTTCCACTTACACCGTGCCAAAAAAGAAGAGAGGAAACGCATCACCGGGGGGGGGGGAAGGGCGTGTATATTTGCATGTGCTAATTCATATGTATTGCTAGAAATTTATAAATTATTGTTATAATTTAAAAGTAAATACAGAACATGCCACCAAAGTGGGGAAGACTGTTGGAACCACTGTGACCAGTGGTTATTCTGCTGTCTGCATACTAACTCATGCTGTGCAATATCAAGGCCTTTGATTTCCTTCTTATAGTTCTTTATCTTTATCTTGGACCTGACAGCCCTTCAAACAGAGAATAGTAGGTCACACACACACACACACACACACACACCCAGCCATCAATGTTCTGAGATCAAAATAAATTCATATCAGCTTGGGATGGGTGGCAAATAAGTGGAAATTCTCCCCTCCAACAGTGTTAAAATTCTCTTCCTATACTTCACAGCCAGAGATATACTGTCACTAAATATGGATGTTGTACTTCAGAGTGCTGTTTTCACGGGCCATTTAGCTTAACCAGGTAAACTAGCATTTCCTTCTCTTAAAGCTTCTGTCTTAAAAGTGAATGATCCCATGTGTTTGAAGCCTGATAGTACCTTGCTTTCATCTATTCTCCACTCCATCTCAAGGCATAAAAACAGCCTTTATGCCTCACACACAAATCAGCCTATTTACGACTTTAAAAAAAAAAATCATTAAAGTCATCCTTCACAAAGAAGACAACCCATTCACTGAATCATTTCAATCTACCTTTATTTTATTTTTAAGTTCCGCTCCTGCCCATACTGTATTCTTGGGGAACCTGAAACAACCAGAATTGCATGGAATATACCCAAGAGTGCATAAACTGCTTCTTGAATGAACCTGCGTGATAATTCCTTCGTTCCTTTTATGTAGCTGTCAAGGAAAGGTTGGACAGAAAGGAATTCCATGTACTTCCCTCCCCTCCTGAGATTCTCATTCTTTTGTTTCTCCTCCAGGGTAGATAAGGAATAAAGTACTGTGCAGCCTGTAGTCGCTTACTTGCTCAATATTGTTGTTCATGAGCCAGAAATGGTTGGGCAGCATTGATCTAGTGTTTAAGGTCATATTTTGCCATTTTTCAAATGAAGGTCCTCCAGCGGAAAGTAATAGAATTTCTACCTAAAAATCAATGATAGGATGTGGTATAGATAGAGAGATGTGGATTGGCTCACTTAAACAGTTATCCCATTGGAATATAGCAACGAGCTGCGCTGGTTTCAAATATAGTGTCATTATGGTTTTGCCGAGCCACAAAGTTATCTTCTTTCTAAACAAACCTTAAATCCAAATTGCCGTGGAAACTGACGAGTTGCCTTAAATCCCATCTTTGTCTTCAATTGGCATTGCTACACAATTTCACCCCATTTTCTTCTTGAAATTTAGATCTTTAGCATCTCTTTGGGGGAAGACAATACAAAAGATGAATCATTCAAGAAATCAGTCTCAGTCCTTGGGACTAGCCGGCTAAGGTCCCATGTTGTATGAATCCCAAGCTGTGCCAAGCTGCCCTGTTATAATTTGGGCAATCACTGAACTGCATGCTCCATGCTATGTTCCATTTACTCATAATGAAACACCATGTAACTCAACATGACCTAGCAGGACCTCACACTTCAAGACAGCATGAATGAACCATTTCAAAAGCACAGAGTGGATGAATCCCTCCAGTGGCATTATTTCTCCCACTGCTACTTGTCTTTCTGCAGACGTCTGACTCAGAAAGGACAAATATGACTTATTATAAAGCACTGGAAACATTTGAATGGCTCCAGATTGTCATGGTTTTCCAGCAAACAGCCATCAGTCTTTATCCTTCAAACATATTCTGTTACAAAGAGTGGCACAGAATTCCTCTGGGTAACGTATTCTTGCCGGGGTGGCTTTTGTACTGACAAAAAAGTGCTCCTTTAACAGAAACAGAATTTCCTCACTTGCGGGAGAAATGCACCCAAAATTTGTAGAATCACATCGGGTTGCTAAGCAACCAATAGTTTGCCCGTGTCACTCGTTGGTGATCAATTCAAGTCATTCATCAAGGTCTAAAGCACCTTGTAAAGGAATCCCAATACATTTTGTTCCTTGGGAAACCTCCATAACTTCTTGTAACGCAATAACACATTGGCTCTGAGAAGATAAACTTTGTAGATGCTCTTTTGATGAATGTGATATGGTAATTCATTATTCTTTAAAACACTGCTAATGGGAAAAGCAATAATTAACCACATCAATGTAACACATGTGAGATAAACTGGAGTAATTAGTACTGTTTTGCAATAGTTCCTGTCCTCTCCCAGTGGGGAAATTAAAAATAAAGAAAAGCTGGGGTATACAGAAGCTTTCTTATCATGCCCACTATTCACAACATCCTTGAGTCTACCTTAAAGCTACTTTTTGTTGGCTTGCCCCCTCCCATCCAATGACAGGTGATTCATTAAGCATTTCAGTGGCAAACAAAATGGCTGCAGTTCAGACTCCACTAAATAAACATAAAATGCTTGCAAATAATCTCTTATTTATAGGAATACTTATCTTGGGGCTTTCTGGGGGGAAAATAGCAGGGCTATTATGTTTTCACTCATTATATTTAATTATCAACATAGTACATGCTAAATGCCTGTAATAATTGCATTCCTCTGAGTGACAGCTACTATGTTGAATAGAAAACTGTAATCCAAAGGGCCACAATTGAACGTATGTACAGTATCCTAATTTTCTTGTTTCAAGCCCTCATAAAGAATACAACTATTCATTTCTTGGCAGCACAGTAGTACAGTAGAGAATTACTGTCACTGATGACGTAGGTAGTATGCTCTTCCATTTATGAATAAACTTTTACATGCCCAAAGTACAATCCAAATGCATTGACTGTTATTAATGTTTCAATGAAACATTTTCATTTTATACTGAAAGAACTAGTCCATTGTGTTTAGAGAAACACTTAGTGTCCTTGCTCAAACTGCTGCAACCAGAACTGAGGTGAGCATACTCCACAGGCAAGCCCCTGCCTCAGAAGACCATCCAAGCAGCTGTGCTAGAGTAGACCAAAGACCCATCTAGATCTGCAACCTTTTCTCACAGGGGCCAACCAGACGCCTATAGGAAACCCACAAGCAGAACCTGAGCACAACACTCTCCCCAGTTGGGATTCCCAGCAACTACTGTAGCAACATGATCCAATTCAATTCATGCTCTTAGAACCTCTAAAAGACAAAAAGACCTTCATTTTCAGGGAGGGGGCACCAGCAGCTCAGACACAAGGAGTTCTGCTACATGACTACCTCTTACATCTGTAGTCAATAAAGTTGTGGCCCGATTTAACCCAAATGATAGTCTCAGGGCGAGTAAAGTTGCCATGCCTCTTATTCTTGGCATTGGTATTGAGAGGTTCAAGGGGTAGCAGGGAAGCTTTGCCACACAAAACATACGTGCTCCATGAATCCCTTGCTCATCTATACATAGTTTAGAAATTTGGCTTGCCTTTTAAACTAGAAAACTTCTCAGGAAATGACACAAAAATGTATAAGTCAGCCACAACTAGTGATCTGGAAAAATCAATATTCTGTATCAGATAAATATGAGCTTCTTAGGATAGCAGCAGCAGATGGCAGTTGGCCATTAGTACTGCTTGAAGAAACATGTGACTATCTAGAACAGTGGTTTTCTCTTAAAGATAACTATCCTGAGAATGCTAGCCTCATCAGCCCCAAAAGCGTTGTAAAAAAATATGCATGCCTCGGTCCAGTAGTCTTGGGCATTTTGCGTCAACATCAGAGTTACCATAAGAATGAAATCAAATAGTGATGGGTGGGAAAGAGATGCTGGTCCAATAATCAAGTTTATTAAATTTGTGAGGTCCATGCCTTTACACAAAATACCATAAAACATTATTAAAAAGATAAACGATAAAATTATAAAAATAAGCTAAAATTCATGCCATGCTGTCCCAGCAAAGGAAACTACCCAAAAAAACCCACCATTCAGGAAAGAAGATACAGCAACAGGTTAGGAGAGCAATGGGAGGGACCTCACCATTTCATCCAAGAACCATACCCTAGTTTTCATAGCCTTCACCACAAAGACCGCTACCACGTGAGAAATCCGTGGATCAGCGTCCACCAACAAAAACTTTACTTGGTCCTCAGAGTTGACTATTGATTTGGGAATAGTTTGTAACATCGCATCCCTGAAGGCCGAATAGATGGGACAATACAACATGTAATGTGTGAGATCCTCTTTGGTTCTCATATGACAAGGACATATACGCTGCTCTACTGGTATTTTTGCATATCTGCCTGACAGATAGGCCATAGGAATGGTTTGAAAACGGGCCATGGTGAAAGCTCTCCGAAGGGTGGGATTGGTGATATTCGCCAAGTAATTGGCGCAGGTTTTGACTGTTTTCAGTCGGGGAAACCAGTGGGAGGACCCTGGGTTCTGTATTTTTGTGATGTCTAACAGGGCGTCTCTCTCCAGGATCCATTCCCGAACTTTGTCCGGGCTCCACAGTTTGAGAGTATTAAACTCCGGTAGGGTGTATCTAACCAGGATCTCAGATAGGTTTTGACGCCAAGTGGTGTTCTTCTGAAGAGATACAAAGGCTTGTTTGGCCAATAAGGTGTTTGAAGTGTTTGCAAGGTTGATGTAAAATCGTAGGAATCTTAAGTGGGCCCTGGCAGACACAGAGGGTAATCCAACCTCCACCCTCAAAAAAGCTGCCGGGGTTCCTTGAGGAAGGCCTAGAATCCTCTTGAGATAATAATTTTGCAAAATTTCAAGCCGTTCCAACAGCCTCTGGTTCCACCCCCAGAGTTCTACCCCATATAACATCTGGGGAATAATCAAATGGTCCAATAATCAAATGGTCCCCTCAAGCAATCTTATCAAATGCTTGAAGAAAGGAATCCTACCCTTCCCCATCCCCACAATGGAGAAGAATGATGGGGTATCAGGCAGCATGGGGTTCCAGCAACGATTGGAAAAGTCTTCTTGGTGTCTCCTGGTTCTAGAAATGAAGTTCAGAATGACATTTCCAGGTAATGAGAGGCTAGTCTGTCATTACCTGCAGGAGTTCAAGGGCTTGCATGTCTGGAGGAAGAAAAGCATTAGGGGAAACAATTTCTATCAAGAGGGAAGCCGAAACTAAGCTCCTTCTTCTGTCACTGGCACAGCCTCCCCACTGGCCCTGCACAGACACATCTTGCTACACTGTTTCCATCTGGAAGATGAGGGATTTGCTGCCCTTTGATAAAGGGAAAGATTTGCAAAAAGAGCTGAGGCAGATGCTCGCTCAAGTTGCCATCATGTAAGGTTTGAGATGGAGAGAAGTTGGCACGCAGGCAGGATCTCACATGTGGAGGAAGCATTCATGCCTTGTCTTTCTCCTGATGTGGTTTCTGAATTTTGAAACATGGTTTGGGGGCTGGAGGAATGAGATAGTCTCTAGTTTTTGTTTGGAAAACAGCTTGTATTAGCTGAGCCCAATTTCGAATCAAGCTGAGCCAGAGTCTACACTTTTATCCACCATGACCACCACCCTGCAAATGGATTTCTGATGGATTAGGTCAGAGGTGGAGAACTTCCAGCCTAGGAGCTGAATGTGGTCCTCCAAAGAAGCCCTGGCTGCCAACTTCCTCCTCCTTAGTTTCAATTTTGCCCATCCAAAATTGGCTCATGTCATTGGCTCAGGTTTCACCTACTGTTGGCCTTCCTGCTTTCTATCATCCCAGTCCCAAAGGGCAAGAGCCACCAGTGACCATGGCCAATAATCAGGGATGGTGCGAGTTGTAGTCCAACAATATCAGAAGGGAAGCAAGCTGACTATCTATATGTTAGATGATCCAGACTAAAGTTACTTCCACTTAGGTGCAACTGAAATTAGCAGAACTTGATTTTATTAATGGCTTACTTTATGCACTGATTTCAAGCAGGTGTGTGATAAAATTAGGGCCAAACTGTCACATTGACTCTAAACATGTTATTAGCAACAACACCAAGTTTTTAAAAATTTAATAGCAGGTGCAGGAGAAAGCAGTTTTTATGGGGAACGGAGTGTGTAGGATGCTGTCAATGAACCGCTGGGTCAACAAACTGCTAATAGCCTTGGGCAAGAGGGGGCTCTTATTGGAACCAATGGCAGGGTTTATTTGTTTGTTTTAACCCTTATCCTGCATGCGGGTCATGGCTGGGGGAGGAAAGGTTTAAACTTATCCTCCTCCTCCTGCACTACAATCTGATAGGCAGTGCACTCCTCCCCTTTCCCTGCTATTAAATAAAAAAACAAATTGAGACTGGATCCGATTCAGTGGTCTGAGACACACACTCAGGGGCAGCCAATTCCTTGGAGTTCTTTAATGGATTTCCACCCTGCTTTTCTATTATAAAAAAGAAACTCTGCTTTCAAATCCAAGGCAATACACCCAAACATCTCAACCCTGTGTTAGGTCACTGCCACGTTCCTAAAAAGTGTTTGTGGAGGGGGCAGAAGGGTTTGAAATTTTCACCCTGCCTTCTTCCAAGATCTATTTCCCAGTCCTGCTTCCCCTTAGGTGCCTTCAAGGCTGGAAAGAACTTCTACCAGAAAGGAAAGCATGTGGGAAGAAGTGGCTTCTGGGAGGGAAGGCGGGACTAGTGTAGGGAGGGTTTATCCTGCTGCAGCTCAGTCCAATGTACAGGAAGTTGGCCAAGCCAACATTCTAACTCATAGGCCATACCACCATAACATTTCAGGTGCTCTTCAGTTACAGAGGACACTTCTTTAACGATCAATAAGCACATCTGGCCTTTTTTGAATGAAATACTATCTCCAAAAATAAGAGCTGTTCTCCCACTGGAAAACCAAACCAAGCCCTGCAAGACAGAATGCATCCAAAACATCCAGCATGACATTTCATGCTGGAAGGGACCACGAGGGTCATCCCTGCAGCGCAGGTATCTCTTGCCCAATGTGGGGCTCAAACCCACGTCCCTGAGATTTAAGTGTTTCATATAGCACAAACAACTAAAGGTATCTAATCATCAAATTCAGCAGCATACATCTTTGATTCGTAATTGTCGATATCGAGAAACACAAAACGACCCCCCTTCACCCTCAGAGACTCAGGAAACGGTCTCTCTGATGTTTCCAGCGCACCGCGCCCACATGCAAACTTTCTCCAGACGAGACGACACCGACACACGGGAGGGGGGCCCCGCCCCCTTTCCCGGGACTGCACAATTGATCGATCTCTTGAGAGGCGATGGTGGACTTTAAACGTGAAATCCCCACGCCCCATACTTTGGCAATACGAGTTAGATGATCCACAACCTGAGAGCATTTCTTTCCTCTGTCTTGGATAGAAAGGGCGCGCAGGAAAAGCTCCACACTCAACACGGCACCATTGCGAGGAAATTCCCTCGCTTAGCCCCGCCACCAACCCATGCCTTGGGAGAGCCAAGCCAAGCACTTGTTAAATTGCCCATGGCATCGGGCAGGGAAAGCAAACTGAGGTGGGGAAGGAGGGGCGCGCGATTTTAAATGCAGCCCTCCAGGTGAGCCATAGGTAAGCCTTGCCTTTGCTCCTGCCACACCCACCCACCCCATCTCTGCATATTTCAAGCTGTGGGGAAAAAACGCCGCCCCATTCCCATATTTTGGAGACCCCGTCCCTGGCTTCCTCCTGTCACTCTCCTGCCCGTCCTGGACAGCCCGGGAGTCGCCTGCTGGCTCCGTCCAGGAAGCCAATGGCCATCGATTTCCCATCAAGGTGAGAGGGAGCGAGCAGCTCCTCCCCCCTCTTCTCTCACACTCTTTGCTCCTTCACCACCACCACTCATCCGTCCTTTTCTCTCTTACCTTGCTCCCTGGGCAGCCCCTGGGGTGGGGTGGGGGGCGTGTGGACCTCTCCGGGAAGATGCAGCAGGAGTTTTGCCAGGGAGTCCGGCTCCGTTTTTGCTCTGGAGGCGAGCGCTGCTCCAGGAAGCCCGGTCCCGGCTCGCCAAATTAATCACTTTGCCTGCTCCGCCAAAAGGGGAAAGGAGAAGGGAGGAGGGAGGAGGAGAGAGAGGGAGGGAGAGAGAGAGAAGAAGAAGAAGGGAAGAAAATATCAAGCGTGCAGAAAGGAAGAAGGGTCCCTCCGTGACTGGCATCAATATCTCCTTCGGCAGAGCTTCAAGGGAGCCATGGCATCGAGCCCCTAAACCTCCCAAATCTCTCCCAGCTCCACACACACACACACACACACACACACACTCTGCTACTGCTGCTGCTGCTCAAGGGAGGAAAAAGACAGCCAGAGCCAGCCCCCCTCCCCACTTTACACCGCTGCAAAGCTGGGAGAGAGAGCTGGAAAGAGGGAGGGAGGGAGAGGTGGGTGGGTGATGCGTGTCTTGGGGCATCGAGGGACCTGCTCACCCTGTGGCGACCTGGAATGATGAAAGGAACGTTTCCCGGTACTGTACCTGGGAATCATGTGTTTTGGGGAAGGAGACCCTGTTTAACCCATCAAAGTGAATTGTCCCCACCCCCTTAACATTCCCGGGCGCACCAAACACAGAGACATACATAAGCCTTCCAGAGTGAAATGTCTTTCCCCTATTTACAGAGCAACAGAGGGCTGGGGAGGGATTTACCTGATCTCCCTCCCACTGCAGCAGGTGTGAAGAACCCCCTTCCCTGAACGGTCAGTGATGGTCATTGTCTTCTGCGGGGCGGGAATGTGGTGAGGGTACTCTGATATACTATATAACCATCCTAATTATTTATATATTGGATTTGTCAAAAAAAGAATGCGTGTGTGTGTAAAACATACAAATGTATCGAGTAAAATACACATGCACACAAATACAGCCAGGTGTGGAACTTCTCCCATTGAGCCATAAAAATTAAATGAGCTTTCCCTGAAGACACAAAACAAGCAGAGATGATCCCAGCTTCCCAGGTTTCCCTTCTTCCTCGAAACATAGAATGAAATGAAATGATCATTCCCTTAACTCGAAAGGAGTCAGAAGCAAGGCGGAGACATGCACCCCCAACTAGATTAAGGGGGCAGAAGTGTGTGTCTAAAACGCCGGGTTATCATTAATCGAATATCCCCTAATGGGTGGTAAAGTTTGACATCACCCTCTCCCTCTCCCGCACGACAACACACACACACACACACACAAATACACACAGAGCGAAAGAGAGCTATCCTTGCCATGCTGAACCACCCTGCGTTACCAAGAGCAACAAGAAGCTCCTCCGGGAGCACGCCGTACCTTGGAAAGGCAGCCGAGTTCTTCTTCTTCAGAGCAGCTGCTTGCAACAGGGGAGAAAACGAGCAGGGGGGCGAAGCAGGAGGGAAGTGGGCACCACCAGGCATCAAATGGCTGGAGAAAGGTCTCATTTGGCACTGGTGCCCTGCTCTCTAATCGTTTCACACACACCCCTACAAGCGCACGCAAGCACAACCCCCGCACCCCTCCCACCCTCTTCCTCAGGCTGCATGAGATAGGAGGGATTGCATGCCAGCCTCCTCCTCCCTCTGCCCAAAGGTAAAGAGGTCCAGTCCTGGCATGTTGCTAGTGCCTCACACTTCCCCTCCCTGAACTCCTCAGGTATCTGCCACACCCTTCCAGCGAAAATGGGCATAGAGAGCGAGAACAGCCAAGAAGTGCTGCTTGGAAAGTTCCCCACAATGTGGGGTAGAGGAACTCTGAGAAATGGGGGTGGGAGAAGAAGACCCCTCCCTCTCACGGTGGGGGGAGAAGAGGAAGATGAGACACAGGGCATGCACTCTGATCAGCTATGTAATAATAATAATAATAATAATAATAATACCCCTCAACACCCAACTTCACCACCACCACAAAAAGGACATGCTGGAGCAATCTTTATACAGGGGCGTCTCCTCTGCAGGACACAAGTAAAATAAATGCCCTTTTGTTCTGAACAAATAAATTGCATCCAGTTTTGGATACATGAGATATTTGTCAGGGCTAATTTTGGGATGTACTAAAACAAGTGACAGAGAATTGCCATTTGAAATACCCACTTTAAATAGCTGCTTCAACTCCAGGGTGATGACCACACAGAGATGACCAAAACCTGCCTTTCCTAATTGCCACTACAATCCATTGGTAAGAGATTATGTCATGCTAAATTGCTGCTGCAAACCCATCACTTTTTGCCTGAAAAACAAGGGAATTTCTGTTGCCATATACTAAGTTGGCCCATTGGTCTATTTAGCCCCATATTGTTCACACTGACTGGGAACAGCTTTTTAGGGTTTCAGGTGTGTGGATGTGTGGGTTCTCAATCCTACCTGGAGATGCTGGGGATTGAACCTGGGGTCTTCTGCATGCAAGGCAGATGCTCTACTACTGAGCTACAGCCCTTGCTCAAAGCTCAGACCCTGTTAAATGATCTGCAGGCATTATTGTCCACTATGTTGAGCAACAGAATTGTGGAGTGGCCAGCAAAACTGTATTCAAATGGTTGTAGGAAATGGAGAAATGACTTGCATAAAGTTGAGACCCACCATCAATCACAGATGTGTCAGGGACCCCTTCCCCCAAGCTCTTGGGATGCTTACAACATTGTCTCCCACTTCCCACGCTCACTAATTTTGGTACTAAAACAGGATCTCAATAGAAATCACAACAACCCTGTGATGTAGCCAATTTTTGTTTTCCTCTATTACAACCTCAGAATACATCTAGGCAACTACTGTACATAGACTTCTGAATGGCCAACACTGGCATATGTTTGGTCCTGAGAAGTCATCTGCAGCCTTTGGTGCCTTCCATTGCAAGCAACTGTGTTTCTGAATGGTCATTGCAACAAACTGGCATGGCTTGGATCCTCCTAAACTATTCCCCTTTCAAAACTGGTTTCCATTCTCATCTGCATAAAAATCAGCAGACTTTCTGAATGGGGTGCATTGCCTCAGCTGTAATTCTGCACACACCCCTTTCAGAAACAGAAAGCTTCAGAATAAAGGCATACCTCTAGTTGGCCTTATGAATGTGTTATGTCATCTTGCAGTGAGTGGACTGTGGTTTAGCACCTTGCCCTGAAAGCCTCAACATAAAACTCTACAACAGGCTTGTCATTCCAAATGTCCATAGGAATGTACTGAGTATGGGCAGCGATTTTGCACCAACCTGCTGGCCTAAAGCATGCTAAAATCTATTTATAAATGGCCCTCAAGGTTCTGCCAGTTCTTTAGATTATACTCATTTTGGAGGGGGGACCATTATAAAAGATTGGCCCTTACAAGTGGCTATCAAATTGCATAGAAAGTGAGCCATGCTTTTATTTATTTATCATAAAGGTAGAGGTAAAGGACCCCTGGATGGTTAAGTCCAGTCAGAGGTGACTAGGGGTTGCAGCACTCATCTCACTTTCAGGCTGAGGGAACCGGCGTTTGTCCACAGTTTTCTGGGTCATGTGACCAGCATGATGAAAACACTACTGATGCATGGAAGACCATGACAAGTGCCAGAGCGCACGGAAACGCTGTTTACCTTCCCACCACAGCGTTACCTATTTATCTACTTGCACTGGCGTGCTTTTGAACTGCTAGGTTGGCGGAAACTGGGACAGAGCAATGGGAACTCACCCCATCACAGGGATTCTAACCGCCGACCTTCCGATCAGCAAGCCCAAGAGGTTCAGTGGTTTAGACCACAGCGCCACCCGTGTCCCATTTAGAATCATATAAATGCATTTTTAATCTGAATGGCCATAGAAATTACCGGTACCTAGAAATTATTTGGGTGGTGTAGCTGCCTATGACAAAAACCAGACTCCTGGGATGGTAACAGCACCTCACTCCCATGCTTTTCTCATCTGACTTACTCTGCCTGGGTGTTCAGGTATATTTTTGCCACAGTCCTTATGACAACCTTCTGAAGGACATCAGTATCATTTTCAAATTTCTTTGATGAGCAGCTGAAGTTGAGAGAATAGAGCTTTGCTCTCTGTTCATCAGTATGCAGATGATACCCAGCTCTACCTCTCTTTTAAATCAGAACCAGTGAAGGTGGTAAAGGTCCTGTGTGAGTGTCTGGAGGTGGTTGGGGGATGGATGACAGCTAACAGATTGAGGTTGAATCCTGACAAGACAGAAGTACAGTTCTTGGGGGACAGAAGGCGGGCAGGTGTGAAGGACTCCCTGGTCCTGAATGGGGTAACTGTGCCCCTGAAGGACAAGGTGCGCAGCCTGGGAGTCATTTTGGACTCACAGCTGTCCATGGAGACGCAGGTTAATTCTGTGTCCAGAGCAGCTGTCTACCAGCTCCATCTGGTACGCAGGCTGAGACCCTACCTGCCCGCGGACTGTCTTGCCAGAGTGGTGCATGCTCTCGCTTAGATTACTGCAATGCGTTCTATGTGGGGCTACCTTTGAAGGTGACCCGGAAACTACGAATCCAGAATGCGGCAGCTAGACTGGCGACTGGGAAAGGCCCCTGAGACCACATAACACCGGTCTTGAAAGACCTACTTTGGCTCCCAGTAGGTTTCCGAGCACAATTCAAAGTGTTGGTGCTGATATTTAAAGCCCTAAATGGCCTCCGTCCAGTATACCTGAAGGAGCGTCTCCACTCCCATCGTTCTGCCCGGAACTGAGGTCCAGTGCCGAAAGCCTTCTGGCGGTTTCCTTGCTGCAAGAAGCCAAGTTACAGGGAACCAGGCAGAGGGCCTTTTTGGTAGTGGCACCCGCCCTGTGGAACACCCTCCCACCAGATGTCAAAGAGAAAAACAACTACCAGACTTTTAGAAGACATTTGAAAGCAGCCCTGTTTAGGGAAGATTTTAATGTTTAATAGATTATTGTATTTTAACATTCTGCTGGAAGCCACCCAGAGTGGCTGGGGAAACCCAGCCAGATGGGCGGGGTATATATTATTATTATTATTATTATTATTATTATTATTATTATTATTATTATTATTATTTGCAAACTGTGCATTTCTAAGACTGGGTGCAGTGCTGAAATCCAAGGGGTAGTTTAACCACCCATTCAAAGCCTTAGCTGGCTTTCACGGGAAAGGAGCTTGGTCAAAGCAGAAGGCAGCTTCCTATATTACTATGCTAATTTATATTCCATATCCAGGGGTATATGTTTACTTTTGCTTCTTCCCTTTTACAAAACTAAGTAACTTCCACCTTGTTTGTTGCTTGATGGCATTCTGTTAAATTAAAAAAATCAACTGAATTTCTGAGATACCAAGTTAAAAAAAAAGATAGATGCTAAAACTGCAGTCCTAATCCCATTTAACTGGAAGTCAGCTCCGCTGAATGCAATACAGTTTACTTCTGAGTAGGCATGGGTAAAATTAATGCACACAATTAAGTTAGATCCATTAATTTCATTAGGTCTGCTCTGAGAAAAAACTTAGTTGAATACCACCCATGGTCAGGATTGCACTGTTTGTAAATTATGTTGAACAATTAATATTGATAAAGTCTAAAGATGTACAACATCAGTGTTTCTTTTTGCAAAAATCTGAAGAAAAAATGCACATTGATTTGGTAGTTTCTTCTCAGTTTTAGTAAAAGCACTGTTCTGATACAACCCCTAAATGGCTTTTTAAAAATCATTCCTTCTAGGATGAAGGCAAGGAAACAGGCTTGCTTTTCTCATTTCCGTGCTGTTTTCTACAAACCTTTACTCACTTTTGATAGACGTTAATTGGTTTATATGTGTGCCGTTTCCAAACATTCATATGAGTACCATCTGGACTCTGATGTCAGGTGCAAAATTCAGCTTCCCCAGACCCTCAGCTGTAAAAACGAATCAACATAAAACCCGCATGATACTAGCTCTCATGGAAGAAAAAAAAAAGTGAAGTGGAAAGGCTTGTAAATCAGAGAAACTAGGTAATAATTTTCACCTATAAAAGTATCAGGGCTTCTGCTATGTCCTGCATCTTTCTTACATATATATTCATACATATATATTCTGTGCGTATCTATATCTATATATCTATATCTATATCTATATCTATATCTATATCTATATCTATCCTTACATACATATTCTGCATATTTTGTGTTTGTGTGTGGTGTGTATATCACACCAATTTATATAATCAACTGATCACTGTGCTCTTTGGGAGGTGGCATATAGCAAATATCATTTTGTCAACCAAATCAGCCTTTCTCAACCTTGGGACCCCAGTTATTGTTGGACCACAACTCCCATCATCCCTGACCACTGGTCCTGCTAGCTACAGATGATGGGATTTGTAGTGCAACAACATGGTGGAGAAAGGCTGAACTAGAGGCTGCAATCCTAATCCTATTTATCTGTGAGTAAACCCAATTGACTCTAATGGGACTTATTTCTAAACATGGTAAGGATTGTAGCCTTAGTGTCAGGACACCTCCCCTTTGGAACTCCCTCCCACTACATACCAGACAGGGACGTCTTGCCAGTGTCTGCTGAATACATTCCTCTTCTAACAAACCTTTCAAGTGATTTTTTTTTTTATCCCGGATTTGTTTTAATATATGTAATTATTTTAACTATTTTTATATCTGTAATAGTTATTAATCATATATTTTTAATAATAAAAAATATGCAATTGCTTTTTAAATGCTTTGTTGTGAAGTCACTTTGGGATGCTTCATAGGAAGTAAATCACAAATGAAATAAATAGCCACAACGTTTCTTTCTGTGATTCCTTCTTACTATCCCCTTTGTCCTTCCTTTTTGTCTGCCTGCCATCCAACCCTCACTGAAATATTCTGAATTCTGACAAATAAAATAAAAAACCCGCCCATACAAAACTCATAAAATGAAACATAGACTTCCCACTGAAGAGGTTGATTTTAATGGCTTGGGACTGCATCTTACATACAGTTCCTTGAGGAATATTTGGGGGGCTTTGTTTTGTTTTTCAGCAGAATGTTCCTTATCCAAGGAATGGGGATGGTCAAGTGGAGTATGCTTCTTTCTTTGAAGTCTTGTCTTGCTTTCAGAGCACTCATCCCTACCTTTGAACACATCTTCCATTACCCTCACTCGTAGGAAGGGCGGGGTGTAGGGGGCAGGGCGCCCCGGGCAGCGGGATCCCAATAGGGTTCCATCTCGCCGCACCCCGCCCCCAGAATGCACGCCAGCCCCGCCCCCGCCTGCTTCCCACCCCCGGTGCCGGAGCATGAAGCTCCACCACTGCCCTCACTTAGTGGCAATCTACACATTACGCAGAACCTGCAACCCTTTCTCTGCCATTGTGGCCTGAGATCAACTACAGCATGGCTGCTTCTGATGCTAGGAAAGTACTATTGGGGCCCTGAAAGGAACTGGTGATGCCTCTCATTTGTCCTGTGGCAACACTGGGGTGGGGAGCAGCTGCAGCGCCACTTTTTTCCCATGTAACCTGGAGCTTCTCCCATTCTTAAGATAGCATAGGAAGCTCCCATAAATGTAACATATAATAATAATAATAATAATAATAATAATAATAATAATAATAATAATAATAATAATTTATACCCCGCCCATCTGGCTGGGTTTCCCCAGCCACTCTGGGTGGCTCCCAATCGAATATTAAAAACACAATACAGCATCAAACATTAAAAACTTCCCTAAATAGTCTTCGGATGTCTTTTAAAAGTAGGATAGTTGTTTATTTCCTTGACACCTGATGGGAGGGCATTGCCACTACCAAGAAGGCCTTCTGCCTGCTTCCCTGTAGCCTCACTTCTCGCAGTGAGGGAACCACCAGAAGGCCCTCAGCGCTGGACCTCAGTGTCCAGGATGAACGATGGGGTGGGGTGGGGTGGAGATGCTCCTTCAGGTATACAGGACCGAAGCCATTTGGGGCTTTAAAGGTCAGCACCAACACTTTGAATGGAGTTGTCATTCCAAATAATGTGTTGGATGGTTCTTCATGCCTGTACTTCTGCTGTCTTTGTGGCATGGGAGCTACAATCATGGCAGGTGGAGGCAATGAAGTCTGGGCCTAGTCCACGTATGAGGAGCACAAAGAACATCAGAAGAGCCTGCTGGATCAGGCCAATGGCCTCCTGTTCTCACAGTGACCAACCAGATGCTTGTGGGAAACCAGCAAGCAGGGTTTAAGCACAGGAGCCTTCTCACCTCCTGTGGCTTCCAGCAACTGGTATTCAGAAGCTTTGCTGTCTCCAACTGTGGAGGCAAAGCATACCGTAACTATCATGACTTTTGATAGTCCTGAAGGTTATCCTTTCACATGTGGTGTTAACAGGGATGTTAAAAGACAATAATAATCACTTAGCAGCTTGAGAGCCCAGCTAACAACAAACTGACATAAGTCTAAGTTGGATCAGATAGTTGCTTTAACAGGCTGTAATAAAATTCTGCACTTTGAGCAGAACCTTGGGGGCCTTTCTGTTTCTTGTAAGGTGATGTGCTGACACAGAAATCTCAGAGTCGCTTGTCAATTCCTTGTCAGCTGGGCTCCCAAGGTGTAATTAAAAGGTTCTCCATTACAGACACATCTTTCATGTACAGTAAGTGGCCAACAGAGCTATGCTAAGTATAGAAAGCCAACAAAATTTACACTGCATGAAATTAAGCCCACATAAATTATTCCAAATTCTGTTTGGGAGTCGGGCTACTGCTGGCTGAGCCAGCCTAAGTCTTGCAGAAGGAAACAAGTCATTAAAACATAGTTTAACTTACACACTCTTTTCTCTTTTTTTGCTGGCCTGAGTTCTGCTGGCTTGCCAGGTCACATGACTGAGCTGAATGGCATTAGGATCCAGTGTAAGTCCTCCCCTGCCTTGTCCTGCTCTCACTACTCTCTTGGGATGAGGGCGTTACACAGCCATATCTCCACCAGAACCAGGATGTTTGTCTTACGCTGGTGCATTCCAGGTGTGCTAGGAATAAGTCAGCTGAGACAGGGATCTCCTGAATCCTAACTTGTTCATCCCAGTAGATCTTGGGTTTGGATTGCTCCCTAGGTTAAAGGTTGGGTCCGTATTTTGTGGCAGTGGGTTGTGTGTGGCACTAGTGGTGCTGGTAGGGAGGAGGAGGAAGAAATTAATTTTGTTGTTTGGAATGGTCAGAAGGCAATTATGCCTTTTTAGCCTGCATGACTTGTTTTTTATGTATAAATTCAGGGGAAATAGGCAAGATTGGGAAGTGGTATTACCTGATCCAGCCTTATCATGTTTTTTCTTAGTTTGGTAAACTAAAAAGTCCCAGTCCAGTCTTTCTACAAGGAGGAACTTATCCAACCTGTGCATATCCTGTATCCTTGGAGCTCCATAAAAATGTTTTTGAAATGCAACTCATTTCAGAATAAATACTTGTTCCTTAATAAAATCTCAAGCACTGTGGTTTGTGGTCTGTGACTTACTTCTTTCTAACAGCACCACAGATGACCAGTTTCAAACACTTGTTTGCATCATCGGGAATGATGCATGTTGGCCCTCTCTTCCTTTGCCTGTTTTAGATGTATCCCCTCCCAGCTGCTAAACTGTGTTTCCTTTTTATAGGAACACATTCATTGATCGTTTGTTTTTAGTACCTAATCAGAAAGCAATACGATAAAAATCAAGAAATGGGAAAGTGAAGCTGAAGAGCAGAGAGTGGGAAGTTACAAACAGCAAGATCTGTACAACCTTGGAACAGGTTCCCGGGGGAACTTGCCGAGAGTCCATTATCCAAGCTAATTAAAATGAGACTGGACACTTCACTAGGAAAAATATCCATTAGGGAACCATTCTATAATGTCAAGGAATGGACTGATTAGCTTAAAACCAGTGAAGGGAAAAGAAATGGAAAAATCAATCTGCTGATGGAATGAGGGCCAGAGTTCCCATCGGAGAAGGAATAGGATGACTCTAGATGACTGCCACAACATTTTCTCCTGCTGCTTTATTCAAGCAGTGTTGATCTTGAGAGATTGGAAATGAGATATGTTATGCTCCATCACCAAGGGCAAGAAACGGGACTAATTCCACATCTTTGGTTATTTCTTTTCACATGCCTCCTTCAGCTCCACCCATCTATGCTTGTGTATTTCCTTATTCATTATGGTCTCATGATATAGTGTCCTGTATGTGTTCTGGGAATGTGCTCCTGCTCTATGGAATCAGCTGCAACACTCTTTCTCTGCCCCCCCCCCAAAAAAACCACCACAACAACAACCCTGGTTTGGTGAAGCTCAAACTCAAGCAGAAAGGTGGCCAGAAAAGGTGGCAAAGCAGTTTCTGCCAGCCATCTGCAGAGTGGTCCCAGAAGACCTGGGTATCCTTAATTGTGACTCATTTGTCCGGTGGGAGAGATGGAACTTGGAATATGAGGGATCTGCTATTCTTATCTTCCTTCAATTAACAGGAATCACAGAGGGAATTCTCTCCAAAACAACACCTGAGCCTCGAAGAAAGGGGATATGGCAGGGATGTGCTGTATCATAGTCACCCACAGACAGGAAGTCCAAATGCTGGTCTTTGTGATCAAACCAAAAAACATGAGCAAACTGATCGTGAAGGCTTAACTTTTCTTTCTGATACACATACGAGCAGTTTGGATTTCTTCTCTTTCCCTTCGGAAATATTTTTCTATCAGGTTGGGCCAACTCTTTGGTCTCAAGTGAAATAAGAAAGTGGCTGGGTGATCTTTTCCTAGCTTTAATTTCCTCGTTCCTGTAATAATTCTTTCCCTTGCCGCAAGCTTGCTCAGAACCCACTCCCCCAGCCCAGTGTTCTCACTCTCTGTCTGATACAAAAATATAAAATAAGATACCAGGCCTAAAGAAATGTTCGTTGTCTTTGAGTTATAAAACCATTGTATTGAATCAGGCAAGCACTGTTAGACATTGCTATTACTGGGGTATTTAAAAAACAACAACCCAGAAAGGTAACAGAACATACTGAAGTAACAGGGGAGCATCTCTTTTCTACCTCAGGCAAAATTGTTCGAGGGAGCTTAGTTGCAGGTAGAATGAGGTGAATAAAATGCAGATTGGTTTTGACAAGGGTATACAACATACTCTTTTTTTTAAAAAAAAGGAAAGTGCTAACAGCAGAAAAATTCCGCAGCCAATAAGGCAAAAGGTGACAGCAGTTCTGAAAATGATTAAGCTGGATGTGGGGTGTAGTGCAATGTGATGTCCAGCATTTTAATGACCAAAATGTCCTGCATTCTTATGCTTTTGGATTAGTTTTTCTTAGTTTTTGGGAATGAATTTTGAGACTACCAAATTTCGCTGCCAAGATGAGTTATCCTAGAAGTGGAGGAAGATGACCTTGTGACACCTAGAGATGGGTCCCTATATAAGGATTTACATGTCTTCCAAGAATCATCTAACACTATCCAATTTAGTTTCCATTGACACTTTACCCATAGGCCACATGTGACCCATGCAGGCAATCCCTACAGCCTCCTGTGAATTACCCAGTGCACCTCCTGCCTTCATCTTGCCCCCCCACATTAAGGTTACCAGATTTCCCCCCCCCCCAATGAATCTGGAACACTTTTCAACTTCAGTAGGAATGATAGGATTTTGTCAGGGGACTGATTTGTAAATCTGGGGACTGTCCCCGGGGAACGGGGACTTCTGGTAACCTTATCCCACGTTCCTTTCAACCCATCCAGAGTATAAAAGTCTTACAGGAACAGGAGATTCTTCACAGAGCTGTCTACCACAGTATGATTTCTTTTTTGTCTTTTTGATCTGCCACTTTCCCCCTCTATTTCTGGGGGCTAGAGTCACTGCCTAACAATCCAAACAATAAGGAGCATTATTCTAAGCTTTGGGTATTGTTATGAATTTTGCAGCAGTACTTGTATGGGAGAAATGCTTGAGGACACTTTACTATCTGAATCGCTATCCTTCTGAGTTCTTAGCAGTTCAGAAGGATATTCAAAATGTATCCATTGTAATTGACACTGCCCTAGAGAAACATGGAGCAGAACGTGTCCATTCTGACGTTAAACATATTAGCCTGTAAACCTGTGACCACGTACCTGGGAGCAAGCCCAATTAAACTCAGTGGGACTTATTTTTGAGTCTATTCATAAAGGCTTGCACCATTAATCCAATTAGGCCTTATATACATTAATCACAATGCAAATATGGGGTTCATAGCCATGTACACAGAATTAATGCTATTGCTGATTATCTGACCAGGCTGCAGATTCCTAGATGACTCACTCACGGTTGACACCAGTGGAATTTAAGCAACCTCCATTCATTAATACAGCATGTAGATTGGCTCCATACTAAGTTGGTTGTGTTTAGGTACTATTTAAGGCTGCAGTCCTAACCCCACTTACCTAAGAATAAGCCTTGATCAATTCAGCAGGACTTCCTTTTGAGTAGACATGGTTAGAGTAGACTGTGCTGTAAATCAAGTAGCTCAGCGAGAACCAATTGGGACTAATTTTAGGCCAGATCCAAACTTATGCCTCTATTGAAGATCAGTTCAGAAGTTTTGTCATTAGGTTCCTCTTTTTATGATGTCGACAGTCAACTTTGAGCCAGTGTTGTGTAGTGGTTAGAGTGTTGGTCTAGGACCCAGGAGATCAGGGTTCACACCCCCTCTTGGCCATGCAGCCCACTGGGAGACCTTGGGCCAGTCACTGCCTTTCAGCCTAACCCACCTCGCAGGGTTGTTCTGGGGATTAAATGGGGAGGCACAGAACCATGCAAACCACCTTGAGTTCCCTAGAGAAAAAGGTGGGATATAAAGGCAATAAACAAACAAGTATATGTTACTGGTATGTTTTCCACTGAGTCCAGTCCAACATTCCCTTAGGTTATTGAATGTTTCCCATAAAAGTGTTTCACTTATAACAAAGATGAAGAAAACTATGTTAAGATGTCTTCCATGGAAATAAGATTCAATAAGCTTCTGTATATTTAATAATGGGCCAATCTGAACATATATGGATAGTGTTGGTTATTAAATACCTCTTTAAATTTTCAGGGAGATTGTCCAGGAAGGGAGAAACCAGCTGTTTAGATACTGCTGAATTGTCCATGTTTTCTTCTTGCGACTGTCTCTGTCTCTCATATTAAGAATGATTTCAGCCTGTGCAACATTTGTTCAATTTCATTATCCATTGAAGTCTGAAGAATGATGGAATGCATCTATTTAAACAACATCTGAAGGAAGCAGTGGCTTCCCATTATAAAGCTTGCCAGCAATTCCCTTGCCATTTTAATAAGAAAGCAATTCTGCATTGCATTATAATTGCAAAACAAAAATTTGTTTTAACAGACATATTCTTGCTCCCCCTCCCAAATTTAACAAGTTCTGTTCAGAAAAAAAATATATATATTAAAATCCTCTGTCTTCACAGTTGGCATTTTAAACAGAGCCAACCATTCAGAGCAAATGCAGCTGGTTAACTGTAGGTATCAAATTATCAGGAGCATGGAATAACTTTCTTCTCAGATCAAAATCAAATATCTACCTGGTCTTGCACCCTGTCAACAGTGGTAGGCAGCCAGGTGTCCTGGGAAACTCACAGGCTCTTCTTAAATGGTCCAGCACTGGATGAATGGAAGTACCCTAACCCAGAAGATGAAGGCTATGTCATTTTATGAACATGGCTCATAAACCTTAGTCCAGGAATTTGAACATTCCTTTTAAACATCCTTCTAAAATAGGGATCATCACCACAGCTTCTGGAAATAAGTTTGTGATGCCTGTCCGGAATAGAGGCCCCTTGATATGTGCAATAAAGGCTCCCTACAGACTCTCGCAGGTGTTGAGATCAGCAGAGGAGGCCATCTTGGTAGGTCCACCTCCCTCAAGTGGATTAGTGCAACACACTCTGTATGGGCTGGGCTGCCTTTGAAAACAGCTTGGAATCTTCAATGGCAGAATGCTGCTGCTAAAACCTTGACTTAGGGAAGGTGCTGGGATCATGTGACCCCCATTAATGTTTCAGTGTCCCTGTTTCCTAGTGCACTTCAAGACATTGGTTATTGCCTATAATGCTTTTTTTAAAAGAATAATTTTATGAGGTGTGTTAAACATTATTTCATTTTCATTTCACCCTTTTACATGGTTCTGACTTGCTGTTATTTTTATTGAGTATAGTTTAGTAATGATGTATAGCATTTGTTAAGTGTGGGTTTCTGTTTAATTGTTATTTGCTTATATTTTGATAGTTAATTTTATCATATACTATTAGATTCAGACGGATTGTTGAATTATATTGCCCAGTAGCACCTTAGAGACCAACTAAGTTTGTTCTTGGCATAAGCTTTCGTGCTGAATATTACTTTATTTGCTACAAACTGTTTATTTTAAAGCTATGTTTTTATTATGACATTTTGTATTGGATCGGATTATTATAAGGCGTGTGACCTTTGTTGCATATTTTGTTGTTGTATAGTAATATAGAAAGGCAGGATATAAATTAATAGTGAAATGAAAATGAAATAATGTTTGGGACCAAACTGCTTGAAGAACTGCCTCCTCTCCTGTGAATATGCCCATCTCAATAATTCTTGAAAAAATAGATAATTCTTCAACATATACACACAAATACCAATGCTCACACAGTTGGGTGTTGTTGTTGTTCAGTCGTTCAGTCGTGTCCGACTCTTCGTGACCCCATGGACCAGAGCACGCCAGGCACGCCTATCCATTACTGCCTCTCGCAGTTTGGCCAAACTCATGTTAGTAGCTTCGAGAACACTGTCCAACCATCTCATCCTCTGTCGTCCCCTTCTCCTTATGCCTTCCATCTTTCCCAACATCAGGGTCTTTTCTAGGGAGTCTTCTCTTCTCATGAGGTGGCCAAAGTACTGGAGCCTCAACTTCAGGATCTGTCCTTCTAGTGAGCACTCAGGGCTGATTTCTTTGAGAATGGATAGGTTTGATCTTCTTGCAGTCCATGGGACTCTCAAGAGTCTCCTCCAGCACCATAATTCAAAAGCATCAATTCTTCGGCGATCGGCCTTCTTGATGGTCCAGCTCTCACTTCCGTACATTACTACTGGGAAAACCATAGCTTTAACTATACGGACCTTTCTCGGCAAGGTGATGTCTTTGCTTTTTAAGATGCTGTCTAGGTTTGTCATTGCTTTTCTCCCAAGAAGCAGGCGTCTTCTAATTTCGTGACTGCTGTCACCATCTGCAGTGATCATGGAACCCAAGAAAGTGAAATCTCTCACTGCCTCCATTTCTTCCCCTTCTATTTGCCAGGAGGTGATGGGACCAGTGGCCATGATCTTAGTTTTTTTGATGTTGAGCTTCAGACCATATTTTGCGCTCTCCTCTTTCACCCTCATTAAAAGGTTCTTTAATTCCTCCTCACTTTCTGCCATCAAGTTAGTATCATTAGCATATCTGAGATTGTTGATATTTTTCCCGGCAATCTTAATTCCGATTTGGGATTCATCCAGTCCAGCCTTTCGCATGATGAATTCTGCATATCAGTTAAATAAATAAGTTAAATTAAATAAGCAGGGAGACAATATACAGCCTTGTCGTACTCCTTTCCCAATTTTGAACCAATCAGTTGTTCCATATCCAGTTCTAACTGTAGCTTCTTGTCCCACATAGAGATTTCTCAGGAGACAAATGAGATGATCCGGCACTCCCATTTCTTTAAGAACTTGCCATAGTTTGCTGTGGTCGACACAGTCAAATGCTTTTGCGTAGTCAATGAAGCAGAAGTAGATGTTTTTCTGGAACTCTCTAGCTTTCTCCATAATCCAGCGCATGTTTGCAATTTGGTCTCTGGTTCCTCTGTCCCTTCGAAATCCAGCTTGCACTTCTGGGAGTTCTCGGTCCACATACTGCTTAAGCCTGCCTTGTAGAATTTTAAGCATAACCTTGCTAGCGTGTGAAATGAGTGCAATTGTGCGGCAGTTGGAGCATTCTTTGGCACTGCCCTTCTTTGGGATTGGGATGTAGACTGATCTTCTCCAATCCTCTGGCCACTGCTGAGTTTTCCAAACTTGCTGGCATATTGAGTGTAGCACCTTAACAGCATCATCTTTTAAAATTTGAAATAGTTCGGCTGGAATATCATCACTTCCACTGGCCTTGTTGTTAGCGAGGCTTTCTAAGGCCCATTTGACTTCACTCTCCAGAATGTCTGGCTCAAGGTCAGCAACCACATTACCTGGGGTGTATGAGACCTCCATATCTTTCTGGTATAATTCCTCTGTGTATTCTTGCCACCTCTTCTTGATGTCTTCTGCTTCTGTTAGGTCCTTTCCACTTTTGTCCTTAATTGTGGTAATCTTTGTACGAAATGTTCCTTTCATGTCTCCAATTTTCTTGAACAAATCTCTGGTTTTTCCCATTCTGTTATTTTCCTCTATTTCTTTGCATTGCTCATTTAGAAAGGCCCTCTTGTCTCTCCTTGCTATTCTTTGGAAATCTGCATTCAATTTCCTGTATCTTTCGCGATCTCCCTCGCATTTTGCTTGCCTTCTCTCCCCCGCTATTTGTAAGGCCTCATTGGACAGCCACTTTGCTTTCTTGCATTTCTTTTTCATTGGGATGGTTTTCGTTGCTGTCTCCTGTATAATGTTATGAGCCTCCATCCACAGTTCTTCAGGCATTCTATCCACCAAATCTAAATCCTTAAACCTGTTCTTCACTTCAACTGTATATTCGTAAGGAATTTGATTTAGATTGTATCTTACTGGCCCAGTGGTTTTTCCTACTTTCTTCAGTTTGAGCTGGAATTTTGCTATAAGAAGCTGATGATCTGAGCCACAGTCAGCTCCAGGTCTTGTTTTTGCTGAGTGTATAGAGCTTCTCCATCTTTGGCTGCAGAGAATATAATCAATCTGATTTCGATGTTGCCCATCTGGTGATGTCCATGTGTAGAGTAGTCTCTTGTGTTGTTGGAAGAGTGTTTGTGATGACCAGCTTGTTCTCTTGGCAGAACTCTATTAGCCTTTGCCCTGCTTCATTTTGAACTCCAAGGCCAAACTTGCCAGTTGTTCCTTTTATCTCTTGACTCCCTACTTTAGCATTCCAATCCCCTATAATGAGAAGAACATCCTTCTTTGGTGTCATTTCTATAAGGTGTTGTAAGTCTTCATAGAATTGATCAATTTCAGTTTCTTCAGCACTGGTAGTTGGTGCATAAACTTGGATTACTGTGATGTTAAAAGGTCTGCCTTGGATTCGTATCGAGATCATTCTATCATTTTTGAAATTGCATCCCAGTACAGCTTTCGCCACTCTTTTGTTGACTATGAGGGCCACTCCATTTCTTTTACGGGATTCCTGCCCACAGTAGTTGATATGATAGTCATCCGAACTGAATTCGCCCATTCCTGTCCATTTTAGTTCACTGATGCCTAGGATGTCAATGTTTATTCTTGCCATCTCATTTTTTACCACATCCAGCTTTCCGAGGTTCATGGTTCTTACATTCCAGGTTCCTATGCAATACTTTTCTTTACAGCATTGGACTTTCCTTTCGCTTCCAGGCATATCCGCAACTAAGCGTCCTTTCGGCTTTGGCCCAGCCGCTTCATCAGCTCTGGATCTACTTGTAGTTGTCCTCCGCTCTTCCCCAGTAGCATGTTGGACGCCTTCTGACCTGAGGGGCTCATCTTCCAGCGTCATATCTTTTATATGCCTGTTGTCTTTGTCCATGGAGTTTTCTTGGCAGGGATACTGGAGTGGCTTGCCAGTTCCTACTCCAGGTGGATCACGTTTGGTCCAAACTCTCCACTATGACCTGTCCATCTTGACCTGTCCATAGCTTCCCTGAGTAATTCAAGCCCCTTCGCCACGACAAGGCAATGATCCTTGAAGGGTGGGACAGTTGGGTAGAGCTAAGCAATATGAGCATCATATTGCCATCAACAGCACCAGCCAACTACCCTGTATGTACCTCCTCCAGTCCTTTCTCCCCTGGTAACGTGCAGAAACATCAAATGTTTCTTGTGATGTGATTGTTCTGCAAGTTTCACAGCTTTCACTTTATTTTATTGGCTGTGATGATTGTGATGTGATGAGGGCTTGTGAGGGCTTCACCATTACTTAGCATTACTGGTTTCGGCCATGTACTTTTCAAATCAGTTAAGTCTAGTACACAGACATGACTATCTACTCTGTCAGTGGTGTGTCTATCTGTAGTGGTGATGGTATTTAACTGTGTATCTCGATTTATTTATTTATTGGCCCAATTCTGCAGTCAGTGTAGGAGCTGCAAGGAAACAGCTTCAAGTGGTTAAAGCCATTTGTTTGTGAAGAGGTTCTCAGTGTAGCTCAGGCTGATTGTCCAAAGCCTCTCCATGAGGAGTGGGTAACCAGATTTTCATCTACCATAAGAAGAAGTCCGTAACAAGTACAAGCGGAATAGGCCAAAAAATGTGATCTTTAAATAGCACAGCAAACTGAAGGGGGGAGAGAGCAAAGCAGCATTCATAAGCTTGGCAATGTTTTGGAAATGATCGTTGAATATTATTCCTCTTTAGCGCTGAAGCTCAGAGCCTTATTTAGAAGGATCTTGATTGCACTATTGAAAATTTCAAAAGGGAAATAACAGGACATGTTTTTTAATACCTCTGGAGAATGAGAGAAAATGAGGGGGAAGTCAGTGCTATAAAATAGCAGCAAATAAAAGGAGGCACCATTTTAGAGGCGGCTACAGCTTTTGGAATTCAGTCTCATGAGGTCATAGAGTCAAGTACTCTGGGATCCTTTAAAATATACATTTTAAGGCCTGGATAATTTTATGACTGCATATAACATTGGTGGCTACGCAAGCCAAGATAATAACATGGTTAATCAAATCTCATGCTTCAGGGCATAAATTGATTGCCTGAGGGGGTCATGACAGATTTTTATTTCCCACCAAGAACATGATTACACAATTGACTCAGTGTCTTACAATTGCCTTTTGCTACTATATATAAACTGGTAGTTCTAATCTGGAGTGGCACAAACTGTGTTCCGCTGTCAGCATAAAGAAATGTCCAGGCCAAGACTCAAAGCAATCCATTAGCAGAAGGTCGCAAGATCAGGATATAAAATGCCTGTTCGATTACTGACAAGCGTTGCAAAAAATAAAAATTAATAGTTCTTTTAATCATCCCATTCAGTCCTTGAAGTTGTCATCTACCACAGCAGGTCCCATCCAATGGCATAAAAGAAGGTACGTACATTCTGTTATGAGGTAAAACTCTATTAGTTGTGTTCATTTATAGGACACTTTTCTGAGTGCAGGTTTCATAATACATTTGGGATACTAACACTACTTGACAGAATCGGAAAAGAAGACTACTGCAATCCCACCATTGTTAATAAGCCAGCAGTAATAGGAACCCAGGAAGCTGCCTTATATTGAGACAGACCTTTGGTTCATCTAGTTCAGTATTGTCAACACCAGACTTGGGTCTCCAAATATTGTTGGACTACAACTCCCATCATCACTGACCACTGTTCCTGCTTCCTAGGGATGATGGGAGTTGTAGTCCAACGACAGCTGGAGGCCAAAGATGGGAAACACTGGTCTATGCTGACTGGTGGTGGCTCTCCAGGATTTCAGACCTATGTGGAGATGCTAGAGAGTGAACCTAGACCTTCTGCATGCAAAGCAGATGTTCTACCGCTGAGCTATGCCCCTTCCCATACTCCAGTCGTATTATAAAGCATAACTACCACAGTACAAGGGACGCAAGACAAAAGCCGGCTCCCTCAGCCTATAGAGCGAGGTGAGCACTGCAACCCCAGAGTCGTCTGCGACTGGACCTAACGTTCGGGGTACCTTTACCTTTACCACAGTAGCAACCATTAAAGAAAAGAAGACATGTCATCTCAGTCAAAACAAAGAAGCAACACCAATCATGTATAAACCACCTGAGGCAGGCTAGATTCTCAAGGCTTTCTGGAATAACTAAAGCATGGGAGCCTATCGGCCTCGCTGATCTAATTGGTGGGGAAATGTGGAGAGGCTCTGTTGAGGATCTTAAGGATCTAAATTTGAGGAAACTCAAAGAGTAGAGTTAGCAGTGGTGACTGGTAAGGCAGTTTGCTAGGCAGAACCACTGGTAACTGTGGTATGTGGAAAAGGGGAAATCCTGCAGTTGCCTTTTTAGATGCAAGGAGCTGTCAGTGGAGATGTTGCCACAAGCACTTTCCCAATACAATGTTGCTGGGTGGGTATTTACTCTGGAATGGACACAGGCTGCCGACATCAGCAGGGGAGATTATCCACTCGGAAACCATGTACTGATTTCTCACCCACTTTTGCACAGCAGACAATTCACCTAGCAAAACCCTCTCACTGGCCACCACTAAATCTTAGGGCACTGTGAAGAGTTGTGAACAAGGAGAAAAATATTCAAAGCATGCCTGTGGTACTCTATGGGTCTCTTCACATCTTGTTCAAAACGTATTGTTATTCTTCGCTATATACATATTCTGATTTTAGGGAGGGAAATATTTACTTTTCCCTACTGCTGTGTGAAAATCCCATTTTCCTAAGAACATGGGAAGCTGCCGTATATCCCCTGCCAGACCATCGGTCCATCTATTTCAGGCCAATGTCTACACCAAGAAGCCAGCAGCTCTCCAGACAGGGGGTCATTTCCATCCCTATTTGGAGATGCTGCAGATTGAACCTGGGATATTTTGCAGGCAAAGCATGTTCCTTGCCAGTGAGCTACAGCTCTTCCCCAACAGTAACAGGGGAAAAGATTTTCCAAGCTTTTAGCACAGAAAATGAACATAACTCTGTGTAAAGATGTTGTGCTCTAAAGCATAAGGGGTGTGTGTGTGTGTGTGGTTTCTTTGGAATCTTTTAGCCATAATTATCAGAATCAAGTGTGATGTTTTAATTAAACGGATGAAGCTCTTTCCCTTATTTGCTACTCAGAAAATGGCACATTTTTCATGGAAATCTGTTGACGGTTAAAAAAACCAAAAAAACCACGATCTAAACCTCACAGCCGTAGCTTGCAAATTAAGAGCTCTTCATTGGGAGGGGGAGGATAGGGAAATCCTGGCTAGATGAGACCTTTAACATGCCATTTTGTGAGTCTGTGTTTGTGTATGTGTAGGGGGCGTTTCACTAAGCAACAGTGACATTCTCTGAAAGAACCCTTCAATGCTGAATTGTACGGTACAGTAACTTCTCAGCATGGGTTCCAAGTACAAACATGATTGGGCTGAAAGAAGGAACTTGCAGCCTCAGTGGAGTGACTCTTTCCATCAGAGCCCCTTTCACCTTTCGGAGGACGCATTCTGTTGGCATCTGCGTGCTTTTAAGCAAAAAGCCCTACAGCGGCCTTGTGCCCGAGAGGTTCAAAGGAAGGATTCGAAAATCTGCCTGCCAGAGCAGTGCGTCTCCATTCATGTGTCTCAGTATAGATCAAAGTCACTCTAACAAATCAGATGCTTCTGGAGAACTGTGTGATCAACAATAAAACATACTGAAAAGGCATGTCTGCAACACAGCTTTTAAAAAAGGCCCTCTTACATGGAGTGGGGGGCCAGCTCTTGCAGATGTCTGCATGTCTCTCTTTCAAAAACCTGCATTCAGTGACAAGTATTGTAATATAAAATGTTAACACAGCCCTAGAAGAAGAAGAAAATATAACACTCTCATGTAAATCTAAGAAACCAAAAGCCAAGCAAATCAAACTTGGAGCAGCAACACCATGAAATGTTAGAATTAGCCCAACCGTTGGGAAACCTAGCAAAAGAAATAAGGAAATAAATCTGGCGTTCTTTACTACTAAGTGGGAGGAAATCAGCAACAAATATATAGACTTTTGATCCACCTCCAACAAATGCAAATTTTAAATGATATAGTCCTTTTGTGTGGTTCTCTAGACTGTAGCCCTATCTTGGAGTAGCAATACTTTTTTATTTTATTTATTTATTTATTTGTCAGTGTTCAGTGTCTGTTTTGTAACCTTGAACACTTGAGGGGCAAACAAGTCTTGTGTCTTCATTGTAAATTCACTTGGCAAGATGATTCATTCTTTCCAGCATGCCAGGAAATGGTTTCAAGAAAATTTAAATATTACCATAAAATACGTAGCCAAAGATAACATCATGAAATAACATAAGGTCACAGAAGATAGGATAAAGCAGGCATTTTTGTCAGCTCTGCCCCCCTGTAATTCCTTTTGGTAATGGGAGCGAAATTTTGGGAGCGAAATTTTGAACCATTGCCACTTCACATGCCTACTCAAAGATATATACAGAAGATATATAATTGTCAGTTCCATACTTTTTAAAAAAGATAATTACTTCACTTTTTCTGAGTGCTCATCAGACCAATTAGGGCTGCACAATACTTATTTCCTACACAAATGCTAACAAATGTCATGATGAACAGAACAGATTGCTAAAATCATTCTTATTTCTTATTTCTGGGATCAAATTACAAATTAACCTAGCACAATTAATTGAAATATACTTTAACAAGTTATAAATCTAGTAAATATATAGATATAATTAAAAATATCTGCCATTCCTAACACAGCCTCCCGTGCCCCCCCCATCTGTCACAGAGACTGAAGGATCACCCAGAACAGCCATGGAGGGAGAGTCCCATGGACTGCAAGAAGATCAAAACTATCCATTCTCAAAGAAATCAGCCCTGAATGCTCACTAGAAGGACAGATCCTGAAGTTGAGGCTCCAGTACTTTGGCCACCTCATGAGAAGAGAAGACTCCCTAGAAAAGACCCTGATGTTGGGAAAGATGGAGGGCACAAGGAGAAGGGGATGACAGAGGATGAGATGGTTGGACAGTGTTCTTGAAGCTACTAACATGAGTTTGGCCAAACTGTGGGAGGCAGTGAAAGATAGGCGTGCCTGGCGTGCTCTGGTCCATGGGGTCATGAAGAGTCGGACACGACTGAACGACTGAACAACAACAACAACATGGTCGTTAATTCTCAAATAGCCCTCCCTGTACTTTCATCTTCTTCAAGTAACTCCCACCTGTACTTTTTGGGCTATAGATAGTCCTCATCACATCTGCTAGGAAGTGAGCCCCACCAAATTAATGGGGCTTCTTTCTGAGTTACATGCTTAGGACAGGGCTGAAAGAGTTCCAAAGGTTTTCTTTGCAAGGTTGGAGGATGCTGGAGGAGGCCAGATCTCCTCTCTCTCTCATGTCCCAAAGAGAGAACTGGGAGCATTATGACAATGCCAACATTTGCAGAAGTAAATTAAAACAGACCTGTCTCAACAACGGCAAAAAGCCTTATGGAGTCTGCACAGACTGAGAGATGACAATGATTAGGTTTGGAAGAAAAGGGGGTGAAGGAGATGGAAGCACTGTATCTCCACCAGAAATGAAGGAGGTACTGCATCCACATAACTAGAATAATTTTCCCAGAGGCAAAAGACAGAACTGGGCAGACTCAGCAGTATGACAGAAACTGCATAAAACGTGCACATACAGCAGGAACATCAGATGTAGGTGCCTTTGCAGTTGGCTTTTCTCAGATCTTCCAGGCGCAGCTGGTTCTTATCTTGGGAAAGGTGCCCATGCATATTTTTTTCACACTTGAGTAATGCCTCATGACACAAGCATGGTATTGATCTCGGCAATTTATACTGTGATAAGGAAGGACTCAGCTCTAGAGATTTACAGTCCATCTGCATCCTGACAGTGTAATGCTAGATAATGCCTGAACAATTAGAAACACAAGCTAGGTGAGGTCATTTCTATCCTTACTTGAATGACCTAAGTGGAATGACAGACCAAAGGGTTTCTGGCAGACATACATGTGTGAGAGCACATGTCCAACACTTTTTTTTTTTTTTTTTAGCAAATGATTCCTAGGACATTGTCCGACTCTGGCAGGTAAGGACTATGGTAAGGGCATACTAGGATTCTGCAGGATTAGACCAATGGCACATCTAGCCCAGCATCCTGTTCTCACAGTGGCCAAGCAGATGACTGTGGGAAACCCACAAGCAGGGCTTCAATACAAGAGCCCTCTCCCTTCCTGTGGCTTCTAGCAACTGATCTTCAGAAGAAGCACACTGTCTCAGATTGTGCTACAGTGACAGGGTAATACTTTTCAAGTGTGCAGTGTCAATTTTGAGGGAAGGAGAGTCAAAGCTGGGAAATGCTTCTGCCTGTGAGATGCTAAGGTAATTAACTTTAAGAGCAACCTTATTTCCACTCCTCCAACTTCCTTGGAGGAAGGGACATTACAGATGCGATAAATACACCATTTTATGTAGCCCAGTACCAGCATGCTTGGCCTAATATATCTCAGAGGTAAATAATTTACCTGTGATGATTAAAAGTGACTCTCTTTTTGCACCTCTGTGCTCTTTGGATATTTCATATACGAATAAATAATTCTGAGTAGCCCCATGTTGTGAGTGGAATGGAGACTGTGAGGTAAATTGGGCAGAACGTAGTGACACGCCCAAAGCCATCTGGTGTGATTTCTAGTTGATTCAGTGTTTCCTGTATCCAGACCTAAGATTATTTCCACTGTATAACTCTTGCTCTCTCAGTCTACTGTGGCATCTTACTTCCTTGCTAACAGAGCAATACCAACATCCAATCAGCAGCACTGGAGTGAGTTAGTACATGGTGGTGGGATCTCTCCACCTGGCTCAGTATATGGAGTTCCACCAGCATCTGCCAGTACAAGCATCTTCCACAGACAGAAACTACCCCGTCAGCAGTAGCCAGTGCATACCCTTGAAGCTGAATGTCCCAAGATTCATGGTAGACAAAAGGAAATGCTTCTTCACTCAGCACAGTTAAATTATGGATTTCACTCCCACAGAAGGCAGTGATGGTGACTTTGATAGAAGATCCGACAAATACATAGAGGATAAGGCTTTTTTTAAAAAAAAACACACATATTTTTATTAAAGATTTCTTGGTTTACAAAAGTATGTGCAATGTCTCTTTTTCAAGTAACATTTTCTACAGATCAGTTTCATTTGTTGAGACATTAGTGTTACACTAGGAAGAAAAAGGGGGAAGAGGTGGAGGGGGCATGGTGTCGGGTGACAATGCTTCTATTTTACTTAATGTATGTGTGGGGTTTTGTGTCAGCGTCGCTTGTGCAGGTTCTCTTTGCTATTTGTGTTCCTTTGGTGGTGAGAGAGGTTGGGGTGGGCCTAGGGTGTGGTTGTTTGTTTGTGATTGGCTGTGGTGAACTTTGTTTTCATGTGTGAGTGGGGTGGGTGGGTGTTTTTGAATCAGGTTAGCCGTATTGATTCATATGCTGTTGGTGGATTCTTGTCGTTGTCTTGTTGGCTCTGTACGTGATAAAAAGGAGCCATACCGGGGTGAAAGCATCTTCTTCTATTTGTCCCCGTGTCAGTTTCAGTTTATTGGTCAATTTTTCTAATAAGGCTGTTTCCCATGCTATTTGGTACCATTGCTCCATGCTTATTCCTGACAGGCCTCTCCAGTGCCTGGTTATGATCATAGCTGTCAACTTTTCCCTTTTCTTGTGAGGAATCCTATTCGGAATAAGGGAATTTCCCTTTTAAAAAAGGGAAAAGTTGACAGCTATGGTTATGATGTTTCTGGCTGCTGAGAGTAGGGAGGGCAAGGCAATCTGTGACACATATAGCTATGTTCTGCCTTCATTGTTGGTGGCAACCTTTGAATATCAGTTGCTTGGAAGTATACCTGGAGAAAGTTGGGCTCAGGTCCTGCTTCCAGGCCTCTTATGGACATCTGATTGGCCACTGTAAGAAGAGAGTGCTGGAACAGATGGGCATTTGACCTGTGTTCTTATGTAACAAAATAGGGCATTTGGGGGAAGGAAGTGGGTAGAGCTATGCTAGCCAACAATTTGCTAGATCCTAAGTTATTCCATCTACTGGCAATGGTTCTGAACTGGGCTGCTCTGCTGTACCAGCCAGGAGCTAGAGCAGCGGAAAGCTATATTTTCATCACCTCATCACCACCTGTCTTGGATGTGGTTTGGATGTGGTAGTAGATGCATTGCTGCATACAGCACCACTGCTCTGAACCAGGAATTAGGATTGCCCCAAGATTAGAACAATGTTTGTTGGGGGTAACTCAGACAGAAATTCCCAGGTGCCGGAAAAGGTTATGAATGTATGATACTACTGCGGCTCGTGTTTTGCTAGCCCCCAAATGGTAAATGAGCGAAGTACCAACTAAAGAAGATTGGCAATTTAAAACTGATGGAATATGAGCAGCTTGCGGACCTAACATATAGAGTAAGAGAACAAGAAGAACATACGTTTAAAGAAGATTGGAAAATGTTTATTGAATATATGGGGTTAGATTGTGTACACTTGAAAACTTTGGCAGCATTAAGATAAATTCAACAGTGTAAATAAGTTTTGATGGATATAATAATGGAATGCGGAATGGTTTCGTTTATATAAAATATGCAGGTATTTATGTTGTGCAAAATGAACCATGGAAAGAGAGGAAAGGTTGTTTAAGTCGATGTTATAAAATGTAAAACAAAAATTTAACAAAGTGTATATATATATATATATATATATATATATATATATATATATATATGAGAACAATGTCATCTTTGATAATACATCATATGCTTTAATCTTCCTAGAATATTCAGGCACATGCAGACAAATTTATGCAATTTCTCCTTATTTTAGATAACTTATAAGGCAAAAACAAACAAACACCTAAAATCCTCAAAAAATACAGTTTTTAAATAACTTTATAATACATTGCAAAATTGTCCTGAACAGATTATGCAACAGCCTACCTTTAGTCTGTCAATTTTATGCTTATTTGGAAGCATAGAAAATCTTAGTAAGCCAGCGAAGTTAAGGAATAGATTTGCACTGCCTCCAAAAGTTCTATATATCCTGAAGTAACATTTTTTTAATACCCAATACCTGGTTGGTTAGCTAAGATTTGAAAATTAACTGCCATGGAACGCTTGAGGGGAAATAATGTTAGAAAGTTTCATAGCATATATAGCCATTCCACACTATTTAATGCCACAGGCCAGAATTATACCGAGTTTGCACTACATATTGCAGTGTTGTTAACAGAACAGAGCAGAATGTTATATAGAAGTGTGACTCATATTTTCTGGAAATTTTTATGTCTCTTTCTCTCCCACTCTGGAAGTTTGGAGCCAGCTTATTGCTGTAGACATGGCGTTGCCCAACAGATTCGGCATGTTTAAGGACTGGTGGCAAAAGAAAAAAAATGTAAAAAGTAGTGCCTCTAAATTAAGGTTACCAGACGTCCCAATTTCCCAGGGACTGTCCCCAGATTTACTGTAGAAATCAGTCTGCTGACAAAATCCATTTATTTAATAGGAAGTTGAAAAGTGTCCCCAGATTCATTGAAAGAAATCTGGTAACCCTACTCCAAATGCCAGAGTTAGTTTCTCAGCAAGGTATCAATTAAGAAATCTGACAGGGCCCACCTGTTGCAAGGGCCCTGAACTGAACTTAGCATATGTCGACGTGTACTTAAAGAATTGCCCACATCCATTAGGTGATCAATTTAAAAAAGAATTCCCATGCCAACATCCAAACTCTCAGCAAGAATGCAACTCACCAGAACTCTGAATCAAGGACAGTGAGGAGGGAATTTCCTCTATGAAAAGAGTCTGTGTAGAAGAGTAAGCGCAAGTTCGATATACACCATAGTTTTAACACTAGAAACATCGCAAAACCCTTTTAGTGCAATCAATTGTTTTGCTAAGGGTACAGACTACAATCCTACAAAAGCCCGTGCAGCTTCTTAATATCTTTCATCGGATTTAAACAGCTGGGTAATGCTACAACAGAACATCTACAATACTATAGGTTGTTTTTAACCGGGAGATTTTCATCTATTGCTCTTGTTATCCCAGTTCTTCTCGTAGACAGTACCGGTATGCCCAAGGAACTCGTAACGAAGTTAGCCATTCTCAGCCAATATTAAAGAAAATATGAAAGTTGATCCTGTATTGAATTTTTATTGCAAAAAAAAAAAATATTTTTAAAAGGGAGATACACAACAAACTTCACAATGTATAAACCAATCATTAGCACAAGAAATTTACACTCAGCTAAATGTTACCGGTAACTGTATTACCAAGAAAAGGATTCTACCTCTCATTTGCACCATGGGTTAACTTCTATGTTTCAACAAATTCAAACGATACCTATTTGACACAAGCAATAAAAGAAAGTTGCTTTATTTAAAATGTTGTATTTCTTCCCTTTCTAATATGTACACATTCGCTCCATTTCATAATCTTAGCTGTGTTTCATAATTGAATAGGGTAGCAGCCTCAGAGCTATGGCATTTATTTTGCCAACATTTCTTTCCACACCAGCTCTTTATATTTTTGTTCAACATGTGGCTCTGAAGCTGAAAATTATAATTAAAGTGTGAGCTGTTCCACTCAGTCACCATGTTCTTTGTTTGTTTGCTTGCTTATTTCATAATATTTTTATACACCTTGATTGTTAATTAAAAAAAACAACCCCTCAAAGTGGATTTTCAATAAATGATTTTTTTCTTGTTCTGATTGGACTATGTACCCTGCCTTGAGATCAGTTTTATATAGAGTGGGCTATAAATATTTTAATATTTATATTTTAGTAATAAAATCTAAATATCCAAGAAAAATGAAAATAAGCTCAAAAATCAAAGGTCTGTTGATGACTTGAGTAACGTCTTCCTAACAAATCTGATTGGGCATGGTGAGGTAATAATAATAATAATAATAATAATAATAATAATAATAATAATTTATTATTTATACCCCACCCATCTGGCTGGGTTTCTCTAGCCACTCTGGGCGGCTTCCAACAAAATATTAAAAATACATTACAATAAAACACAATAAAACACCAGGCATTGTTAAACTGAGATGCATTGTAATGACATTACTGGGATGCATGATTGGGATTGCAGTAGGTGGAGAGGGCAGAATTTAACCTTTTCCTCCCCTGGCAAACAAAAATACCCTCCTCTGAAGCTGCTATTTGCACTGTGAGGAAATTCCTGACTGACACCAACTGCAGATTTCCCCAAAAAGCAAATACTGGCTTCAAGAGAGGGGTGCTGCTCAACACTGCAGCAGAGGAAGGAAACATGAAATCCCTTTTCCACATCAGCCCTTCTTCTCCCCCCACCCCAGCAAACTGGTGCTAGTTGGATTTTTAAAGACCTGCGCATTAAACAGGTTTAATGGCACGTCAAGCTTGGCCTTTAGTTTCAGTGCCGTCCTGCTCATCAGCCCCCTCTAATTGATTAACTTATTTCCAGTCACCATCTTCCCCTGCCCACACCTGAAGAAGGTATCTCCTCTTCTCTGCTGCCTCTATCTTTGTTAGCAGATGTGATCTCATGCGGTTGCTGAAGATGGATTACTTTGTTTTCCACACTATTTTTTAGCAGATTCAATTTACTGAACAACAGAGAGGGAGTACGTGTGAGAGTATTTGGGGGGGGGGGTGTCTCATGGCAAATGAGGCCAGTGAAACCAAGGCTACGGTTTTTTAAAAAATAAAAATAAAATAGTACATATGGTTAGCAAAGGAAAGAGAGAGAAAAATCTCCCCATGACCTGGTGCGGGTTGGGGAATAGAGAAGGATGGAATGGAAAATGCAGCTGTTTTTAATTTTATGGCCCTGTGTAAACCTTTGATGTCTAGGAAAAGACACAGTACTTTAATCAATGAATAATATCAGACTCTCTGAATCTAATTAATTCAGAGATATAACAGGCTGGCAAGTACCATTACCTGTGTTTAAGACCTGATAGGCCCAAATCACAGAGTCATAACCTGGAAAGAATCTAAAGGCCACAGAGTCCAATTTCAGGGTTCAAGGTTGTTGTTGTTGTTGTTGTTGTTGTTGTTGTTGTTGTTGTTGTTGTTGTTGTTTGTTGTTGTTGTTGTTGTTGTTTGTTGTTGTTGTTGTTGTTGTTGTTGTTAATATACCGGCCTATACGCAGAGGTTTCAGGGCAGTTCACAGAACAAAATCAAAATATATAACCACAAAATATATAACCAAAATACAAACAACCCAATAACCCCCCTCCCCCCCAAACCCCACATTTTATAAAGACTCTCCTGCCTCCTCAAAAGCCCATCTTTTTGATCCAGACTACAGTATTACATGCAAACAGCAGGTACACTAAAGAGAGGTTCTTATTAGAGGGCAAATCTCTATCTCTATTGGATGGATGGATCTGCGAGCTCTTGAGAATGTCCTCTGGAGGCTGGCAATAAGCTTTGAAACAATTGAGCGATATTGCACCTTATCTCTGCGGCTTTGTTATGAGCTTTGTTTCAGATTGTTATGGCAAACCCCTGAACGGTTATATTGCACATACTTTTATAGCTTGAATATACCTTTTATAGGAATGATGAGATATTCTTACTCGCTTATTTTCTTTCAGATACTTCCCCGATGAAGAACTGGCAGAACTTGAAATGTGTTCACACACACACACACACACACACACACACCAGAACACTTTTCAGTACAAAACAGATTTCTACTCCTACTCAAACCACTTGTGTTGCCTTTGGATTTACGACTCCGCTGTCTTCATTTGGGCGTATTCATGCCACTCAGCATCCTGCTCCTAGTGTTGGCAGCTTGCAGTAGTCTCAAAGGAGGTTTTCAAACACTCTGCCTTGGGGAAATACTCTCCACTTCAGTTTGGTCTGTTCTGGAATCCCTCCATGGACTGTAAATCCAAGATTGCAGAGAACTTAGGGACAAGATTGCAGAGAACTTAGGGCGGAGAGAAGAGAAAGAGAAAGAAAGATGACGTCGACCCAAGTGCCGAGTCAAAATCGAAGTACAGTAAGGACAGAGGAAAGCTGGTGGCAGCTTTGGGAACTGGGAACTAGAATGCAAACTCCCCTAGTTAAGACCAGTTTGTAAAGCACTCTCCATGACAGCTTTCAGTGCCAGCAGACACCACACCATTTCAATCCCTTCCCCAATAAAGGGGGGAAACTGGCATCAGTGGTAGGCTCACTGGTCTCATTGCGTGCCCAGGTGGAGACCCCCCCCGACCCCAGGCGACACCCGGGTGGAATAATGACTCGTGACACCGTGTTATGGGATTAAAATTGGCCATAACTTTATTAAACTTTCAGATGTAGGAAGACCTTGGCTTAGGCACTGGGCGTTTATCCCTCCCAGTCCCCGGCTGGGGATCTGGGGCACATCAGGGTTAACCAATCTGTCTGGGGATTCGGCTTGCTCTGGAAGTAGTATGTTTAAGCAGAGAGCCCACCCCGCCCCCCATTTCGCCACAACACAGGGGAGTGCACTGACAACCCTTCAGCGTATGGTGAGTGACTCCCCTCAATACAACCCCTTTAACAGAGAACCCTGGGATTGCCGCTGCGGGGGGGGGGGGCGTGTCACCACTTCATGTCCCCCCCCCCCATTTAGGGAAGATAGACTAAAAGGATTCCGCCCAAGGCCTATAACCGCCAAAGTTGTGACGTTTTGCTACGGGGAAGGTGAAACCTGCCAATGCAGGGAAATTCCTTCCTGGTCCTTTAACAGCAACCATCCTAAGACTGTAGCAGCACCCACATACCTGTAAAAAAGAAGTTAATCTGCAATTAAAAAAAAAAAACCTAAATGAAGGGAGGGTAGGGCGGGTGAAGCTCTGGAGCTAAAAGCTCCCATGTAGGCTCCCCCCGCTTTTATACTGAAAGAGTGGAGCCAACCCTTACTTGGTCTGCTCCCCTGGCTATGCCTCCCCAGTCTCAATTGGTTCTTTGAACTGAGGTTTGGTGGGAACCTCAAGGTTTGCGATTTGGAGAGGTGGTCCAAGAGTGCTGTGCCAGGAGTCACGTAGGATCGGGGGTGCTGCACGCAGGCAGGCAAAGGGCGCCCTCTATTTGATGTGAAGAGTGGTCATTATCAAGGTGTGGACATTTGTGAGCATTCTAGGGAGTGTTGTTTTCTGCTGGGATGCATCATATCTTTTTTGTATAGTTTTTATTACATTTTTCTGTTTTACATTTTAGAATATTCATTTAAACAACCTTAAAATATCAATGACTTCCCTTCTTCTCTTTCCATCGTTCATTTTGCATGCCATAAATCCCTGCATATTTTACATAACTAAACCATTCAGTATTCCATTGTTACATCCATCAAAACTTATTTACACTGTTGAATTTATCTTAGTGCTGCCAAAGTTTTCAAGTGTACACAATCCCCCCCATATATTCAATAAACATTTTCCAATCTTCTTTAAACGTGTGTTCTTCTTGTTCTCTTATTCTGTATGTTAGGTCCGCAAGCTGTGCATATTCCATCAGTTTAAGTTGCCATTCTTCTTTAGTTGGGACCTCACTCATTTTCCATTTGGGGGCTAAGAAAACACGGGCCGCAGTAGTGGCATACATAAATAACCTTTTTTGACACCCAATGCATCATATCTTCTAACCTTAGCAGCCTGTTCCAACATCACCAGATGTAAAAGGTAGCAAGGTTGTTCCCTTTTCTCAGTTTGGTCTGAAGTTGGTTTAGGAAAAAAAACACATCATGATGCAGTATTCTATAAGAAATGGCAAGATACCTGTGGATTGTGGCCAATGTCATGTGTACACCAGTGGATGCAGACAAACTGGGAGTGTGTGAACAGCCATAGATGAAAATCGGTATCCTGATTTTCTTACTTGGGATGCTGTACTTTTTGTTGTTGTTCAGTCATTCAGTCATGTCCGATTCTTCGTGACCCCATGGACCAGAGCACGCCAGGCACGCCTATCTTTCACTGCCTCCCGCAGTTTGGCCAAACTCATGCTAGTCGCTTCGAGAACACTGTCCAACCATCTCATCCTCTGTCGTCCCCTTCTTCTTGTGCCCTCCATCTTTCCCAACATCAGGGTCTTTTCCAGGGAGTCTTCTCTTCTCATGAGGTGGCCAAAGTATTGGAGTCTCAACTTCAGGATCTGTCCTTCCAGTGAGCACTCAGGGCTGATTTCTTTAAGAATGGGTAAGTTTGATCTTTTTGCAGTCCATGGGACTCTCAAGAGTCTCCTCCAGCACCATAATTCAAAAGCATCAATTCTTCGGTGATCAGCCTTCTTTATGGTCCAGCTCTCACTACACAGCAGTAAATTGTTGCTTAATTAATCAGCTATGATATACTTTCTATTGTTGAACTGGATTATGTTAAAGTGGCTCGATTTTGGACGTGTCCTATTAATTTGTGTAATCAAATGGCCATCTCCCAAGAGAACATGAATTGCACATTCACCCAAAGAAAACATTCCATTTATCCTGAAGGTGCAGACATGATAGGTTATCGGGCAGAAATATGAGAGATCATAAATTTCCAACAGCTGCCGAGATTGTCAGAAATCCTTCTCAGCTAAGATGTATGTGAACCACTCTGATACATTCTGCAGTGCCCAGGAAAGGGGAAAAAAAAACCATGCAGTGTGTTCAGAGCAGCAGCTTTGGAAAGGCAAGTGGGAGCAAAATATGGCTTGAATTGTGATGAAGTGGATAAGGAGTGATTATGGGCTGTTTATTCTGATGAGTTCAGTAGCTTGAATTGTGACCTGTGATAGTGAATAAGATGAATTGTTCAAACGTCACCAGCTCTAGTTCATGCCAGAATGACAGTGAATAATAGGCCTTAATTAGTAATCCCCTTTTCACCTGTACTGTATAAAACACACTCGCTTGTACATCTTGGGAGGAGAATAGCCCGGAAAAGGAGAAAATCAAATTGGCAAGGATGCCTGATTGCAAAATCGATTACACTGGTGTAAATGAAGAGTAACTCAAGGGGATGTCATTGAAGGAAAAGGGCACAGCATTGGTGACACAGTGTGCTCAGGCTGTTTTTAATTAAAAACCACTTCTCATTGAAAAAATTGAAAGCCTGGATGCAATTTTGTCCAATTTGCTTAACTGCCAATTTAACTGCAAGATATAATTTAGCATTTCAGAGTGTGTCTGCATGGCAGCTTTCCATGGTTTTTAGTCCACCTCTTTAGTGATAAACTGCAAGTGTGGCAATCTTCCCTAAAAAGGGCAGGCACTTTTTGGTGCATGGACCATCTTCATCCTGTATCAGGGATGGGAAATTTCTGATCCTCCAGATGTTGTTGGACTACAGCTCCCATCATCCCTGACTATTGACCATGCTGGTTAGGGCCAATGGGACTTGGAGGACAACACCTGTAGAGCCACAGGTTCACCATCCTTGTCCTATCATAAATGCCAGCCTTTGCCAACCTGTTACCCAGTAGATGATTTGGAATACAACTCCAATTGGTTGTGCTCCAGATGATCTGGAGGGCACCCATTTGGCAAACGCCAGCATGTATTAACAACAAACTCATTTTCCACATCCTAGCCTTATATAGCCAACTGGTACGATCCACACACAAAAGGGAGGTATTGGTAGGTGTAGGTAAAGAGGAAGCTTTGCAGATGTACAAGAAAATGGGGTGGCTTTTGAACTAAGATGAGAAGGACCCCTAAACACTTAATGAGGCCTGAGCATGCCGAGTAAGAGAAATGACTCTTAAGGGTGGGGGGGGTGGAAAAGAGGGGAAATAGAGCAGAGTCTCCTAGAAAAAGCCAATTAATGGCTTGAGGGAATCTTGTGCTGCATATAAAATTTGACCTGTAAATAGAAAGGCTACATGCATGCATTTGGTGGCTTGCAGATCTTGGTATGGGTGAGAGGGGAAATGATCAGAGAGCTGGGCTATGGTGCATGAACACACTATTTCAAAGGGTCACAATTTACAGTGTTCAGGTTACATGGAAACAGCACATACAATTACAGTTTAAATATGTTTTAACAATCCACCCCCATCATTCAGCCAGGACACTGAGATCCAGCGCCAAGGGCCTTCTGGCGGTTCCCTCACTGCGAGAAGCAAAGCTACAGGGAACCAGGCAGAGGGCCTTCTCGGTAGTGGCGCCCGCCCTGTGGAACGCCCTCCCATCAGAGGTCAAGGAGATAAACAACTACCTGACATTCAGAAAATACCTGAAGGCAGCCCTGTTTAAGGAAGTTTTTAATCTGTGATATTTTAATGTATTTTAATATTTGTTGGAAGCCGCCCAGAGTGGCTGGGGAGACCCAGCCACATGGGTGGGGTACAAATAAATTATTATTATTATTATTATTATTATTATTATTATTATTATTATTATTACTATCCCTGTAGTGGATGCAGGAATTCTACTATTGATCCAGTCAAATTAGAAAAAAGGTAGTGTAATCTCATATTATCATAGCTGGGGAGACAGAGGCGCAAGCTAAACAAGCTACAAGTTGAAAATTCATGCTATACCCTGCTTAGATTCATGCAAGAGTCCATTGATGCCCCAAATCCATGAGGTTCCAAGCTCTTTTTGGTCTCCACCATGCTGTCCTATCCTCCATACATCTGTTTCTAGACAACTTTTAGAAGACATCTGAAGGCAGCCCTGTATAGGGAAGATTTAAAAAAAAAAAAAAAGTTTAATGTTTAATTATGTTTTTGTATATGCTAGAAGCCACTCAGAGTAGCTAGAGCAAACCAGTCAGATAGATGGGATTCAAATAAATTTTTATGTTTATTTCTGGAAATCCGAAATGGAACACCAGGATTTCTGGTATTGTCTCTTCCTAACTGGTAATAGTTATCTTGATGGGCAGCAGAAACTCCCACACCGATTGTCCATCACTGTCAGGAGTCCAGGTTCTCAGCTTGATAACACAGTAAGCGTAGGCAATTAAAAAGGAGGATTTATTGCAAAAAAAAAAAAAACCCAGATAGCTCCGGACGGCTCTGACAAAGCCTCTGGCATCATTACTCAAGATGACCCTTCTGAAGACTCCTTCTGGCTACGACAGAAGATATTGAACTTACGACCCTTACATCTCTTGTTTTGTTTCCTGTCTAACAACCCTCCCATGCACCAACTCCTCAGACTTATTGGATCAGCTCCAATCTCTTCCTGGTCAGAGAGGCTGTCTCTGCGTTTATTCATGCCTGATTGTGCTTCCAGCAAGCTTTGGCTGTATTCTAGCCTGCTCTCTGCTACTGCCTTATCAGTCTGCCCGTCAAGGTCAGGAAGAGCCGAAGTCTGCAGCTCCCGGCTGTCCCCTGCCTGACTAACATCTAAGCCTCTCTGTTCCTGGCTGCTTTCTGCAGTTCGCTGCAAACCTTCGCTTGGAGCTGGCTCATTCCAGATAATCACTCAGACCAGGCTTATGACTGGGTTTTCACCTTGCTAACCATGCGCTGCAGCCATGAACGTCACATTGGTCACATCTTGTGGCTAAAAAGAAGAGAACTTAATCAAGCTTCTGGGTTCATATGACCAGCTAAGCCAACCCTTGGTTTAGCTCAGTATGGCATGGGAGCAAAAATTAAAAACTGGCAAGAGCAGAGTGGCTGTGAACTCCCCTCCAGAAGCCTGCACATTTGTGTAGTCCCAGGAAGCCATAGTGTGGTTTTCCATGTAATGTGAACCAGGCTAGCATATGTTCAATGGTTTGATGAGAAAAAACCCTAAGAAATCCTCAAGGTTGTGTGACAGAGAGGGGGAGAGGCCAGTGGCGTCGCTAGCCTCTGCGCTGCTGGGGGCGGCGGCAGCGCAGAGGCACCCCCTGGGGGAGGGGCACGGCGCGTGTGCGCCGTGACGTCATCATGACGTCGCGACGCACGTTTATACAAAAAGGGGGGATTTCCCCCTTTCCGAGGCTTTTTTCGGCAGGGGGTGGTGACCAGCGAGGAGGGGGTGACAAGCGTGACCCCCCACCTCGCTGGTCGGTGCCGCCCCCCCGCCGAAAAAAAGCGTCGGAAAGCGGAAAAAGAAGCAGAGCGGCGCTTAAACGCGCCTGCTCTGCTTCCTTTCCAGGCTTTCCCCACCCAACCCCCCGCGGTTTTTTCGGCGGGGGGTGGTGACCAGCAGGGAGGGGGAGACAAGCGTGACCCCCACCTCGCTGGTCGGCCCCCCCGCCGAAAAAAGCGGCGGAAAGCAGAAAAAGAAGCAGAGCGGCGCTTAAATGCGCCTGCTCTGCTTCCTTTCCAGGCTTTCCCCGCCCCCCGCGGTTTTTTCGGCGGGGGGTGGTGACCAGCGAGGAGGGGGTGACAAGCGTGACCCCCACCTCACTGGTCAGGCCCCCCCCGCCAAAAAAAAGCGGCGGAAAGCGGAAAAAGAAGCAGAGCGGTGCTTAAACGCGCCTGCTCTGCTTCCTTTCCAGGCTTTCCCCGCCCCCCCCCCCGCGGTTTTTCGGCGGGGGGTGGTGACCAGCGGGGAGGGGGTGACAGCGTGACAACCCCCCTCGCTGGTCGGCCCCCCCCCCCCGCCGAAAAAAGCGGCAGAAGCACCCCATCTGTGTGCTGCTGCTCCCGGGGTGACGGAGGGAGCGGCGGCGCGTGGGAGTGGCGGGAGGGGCCGCCGCTTGACACCCCCACCCGCCGCTGCTCACCCTGTCACTGGGGGCGTACCGCCCCCACCGCCCCTCCCCAGCGACGCCCCTGGGAGAGGCAGAAGCCTTGCAGTATAAGATGTTGTGTATACATAGCTCCATGTGGCAAGTCCAGTTCCTATCTAATTGTCTTTTACTTGGCTCAGCAATGCCAAGTTGCTGAAAGACCACTTCTCATCTTGTTGAGGCAGGCCACTTTAAATGGGACTGCAATAGAGTCAATTGATCTACTTCTACTGATGTGTTGTTCACCATGGAACATAAGAAGATAATGAGTTAATATACCATTGTAAAAGAACATGCCAGTGGCATGTTGTTCATATCCAGAAACCTCATTATTATGTTGAACTGAATATTCAACATACCAATGGTCGATTATCTTTTAGTAACTGACGAACAAGCATAGCAGTGAAGGGTAACTTGGAAAAAGAAATGTGAAATGATTATTATATAATCTGTGAAGAAACCGCAACTTGGACTTTTGCACAAGATTGTTAAAATCTAGCATTTTAAAATCAGTCGGTACCTTTCTGTCCATCATCAAGCAGTGAACAGTGTGTCTGGGTTGTTGTTGTTTTCTAATCAGGTTTGCTTCTAAAAAAACTAGGACTTCCCCCCAAATTAAGCTTTATTGAACTTGTGGATCAGTTCTGTTCAAAGGTGAATTCGCAAGGTAGGCGGCACATTGGAGAAATGATTACCATGCAACAGCAAGATTGTGCTAATTGCAGAAATCAGTTTTCAACAGCCGTTGTCTGGGAGGAAGAGGAGACATAAAAATAGAATGCATTCTAATTGGCAAGGGAAAGAAAGGCAAGAACTGCTTCGTCTTTGAATTGCATTGTAGGAATGTTTTCCTGTCCGCATTCCAATACCAATCCTTTCATCTAAGCTCTTCTGCCAGCCTAATGTAGAAAGTATGACTCTAACAGGGGGAAAGAGTTGGAGAAGGAACTGATGAAAAATTGGTGTAGCAGCTGCTTTATGTCCTGGGAAGAGTAAAAGAGAGAGAGAAGGGGGGGAGAGATCCCAGTTGCAATCTGGTAAGCCTAGTCAGCATCACACATTGTCACTACAAGGACTTACCCAGATAATATTAGGATGCCCATTGCTAGACTGAGCTTCCTTCACATCCTTTTCAGATCATGTAATCCTGTGGTGCCCACCAGATGTTGTTGTGTTCCAATGCCTATTAGCCTCCTTGGTGAACAGGGACAATAAGCAGGGATAATGGCAGCTGTAGGCCAACAATTTCTATAGGGCACCCCACCAGTTACCTCTGGAATGCTGCAACAAAGGTGAAGTCCATCAAACTTCAGAACCTTCTGATACATCTGGTATGTCTCTCTGTAACATTTCTTCGCTGCCATCTTTGGCCTTCTTAACATGCGGCTGCTTTGTGAAGCTGAAACGGATCCCTTCCTCACCTTACATGGCCAATTAGGACCAACAGCCATTTGAGCAGTAAAGGAAAGAGAAACCAAGCTGCCCTCAGTGTCACCTCCTTGAACAGCCCGTGTTACTGTCTGTATGTTCTTATTCTTATTCATTTTATGTAAGCTGCTCTAGAAGCTGGCGAGCACAATAAAAGTACTTTAAATAGATAGATAGATAGATAGATAGATAGATAGATAGATAGATAGACAGATAGACAGATAGACAGATAGATATTATTAAACAGGAGCCATAGCTGAAGCTATGCTTACTGACCCACTGTGAACCTGAACCAAATATAGTCAAATGATTTTAGAACCCCTTCGCTTCAAAATGAACAGCCTCTCCTTATTACAGGGATGAGGAAGCCATCAACCTCCTGTCAGTGGCGTAGGGAGCCGCTTTGCCACCCGGAGCGGCAAACGCGGAGGCACCCCCCGGGGGTGGGGCACTGCTCCCTAGCGTGCGCCCTGACGTCACGATGCACGCGCAGCACACAGGCCTGTGCTGCTGCTCTCGTGCTGCAGCCTTAAAAGTTGCCACCGTCGCACGGAAGGGGTGGCGGGCGGCAACTTGGGAGTGGGGGTGGTGGTGCCGAGTGTCACCCTCCCCCCCCCATCACCCCCCCTCGGTACCCACTGCCTCCTGTCATTCTTGACCATTGGTTTGTAGGCTGGGACTGATGGACTTGGAGCCCAACAACATCTTGAGGGTCACAAGCTTTCAGCCTCTGCCTACTCATACACCTTGGTCAGTCACTCAAGAACACAGGCAAATGGCTCTTCAACCCCCATCTTAGCACAATAAATGGTTCAGTGCCCTTCTGTATCCATCTACAACAGTTCACTTCAGCTTTCATGCCTTGGCTCATGCATGGAAGTCAGCAGCAGATGTGCACCAAAGGATAACTCTGAACATTTATCTCCAACAGTTCATTTGCACTGTCATAACTGGTCATTCAGCTTAAAGGTAGAGCTGAAAAGGTCAGTATTGTGGATTATTTATGGCTCAAGCCAAGACTCCTCTATCTTCAGATGTGAACTTGGTGATCTTGAGCCTTACTGGAGAGTTAAATAAAATTATCAACCTTTTGGATAGAAACTCTTCCCTCCACGTCATGTCATTTAACCTACATTGGCACTTATATACATGACCTAGCATAGGGACATCTCTTTTTTCCCAGTACAGGCAACTCCCAGCGTAGCTGGGGTTATATTCTGGGGATAGCACATAAAGCCAAAATCACAGATAGTCAAAATACATTGGGTTCAGTGAGGTGTGGGATTGGGGGGAAAAAAACTTTCCTAGATGCCTTAAACCCTTTCCATCTCCTTTTGGGTATTTTTTTTTATTGCCAACCACATAAAGCCAAATGTGCAGAAGTTAAAAATGTGTAAATTGTGAATTTAAAAAGGTAAAGGACCCCTGACAGTTAAGTCCACTCACGAACAACTCTGGGGTTGCAGCGCTCATCTTGCTTTACTGTTCAGATGATCTGGTTACGGTACTCATCTCGCTTTACTGGCCAAGGGAGCCAGCGTACAGCTTCCCGGGTCATATGGCCAGCATGACTAAGCCGCTTCTGGTGAACCAGAACAGCGCATGGAAATGCCATTTACCTTCCCGCCGGAAGGTGAGCTCCTGTTGCTCGATCCCTGCTCCTGCCAACCTAGCAGATCAAAAGCACATCAAAGTACCTAGATAAATAGGTACCGCTCCAGCGGGAAGGTAAACGGCATTTCTGTGTGCTTCTCTGGTTCGCCAGAAGCGGCTTAGTCATGCTGGCCACATGACCTGGAAGCTATACGCCAGCTCCCTCGGCCAGTAAAGCGAGATGAGCACCGCAACCCCAGAGTCATCCGCGACTGGACCTTAACGGTTGGGGTCCCTTTACCTTTACCTTTATGGTGTGATACCTCTGGTTATTCTTGGACTACAACTCCTATCTGCTCTAGACATCATAGCCAGTGGACAGGGATGATGGGACTTGTTGTCCACATTAATGAGCATCACCACATTGGTCACTCATGTGACATGTGATGTCTCACAAAACATACCAGATTAAGGAAGTCTTTTTAAAAAGAAAAGAAAAGAAAACACAACCTATAACTAATTCGGCATTTAAAAGCTTTACAATAAATGGAGTTCTCCTGGACTTCATTTACATAAGCCTCTTAGTGAGACAATATTCATTATTAGTTTTTTACCTACAGCCTATGATGGGATTCCTTTTCTCTAACCATTAAATTACATTTGAGTTGATAAAAAGGCACAAAATTAAGCT